>NW_028173803.1:25000-27500 GCF_963971535.1 Notolepis coatsorum | reverse complement strand
TACCAGTCCAGAGAGCTCTATCTCAACATGTTACTGTACCAGTCCAGAGAGCTCCATCTCAACATGTTACTGTACCAGTCCAGAGAGCCCTATCTCAACATGTTACTGTACCAGTCCAGAGAGCTCCATCTCAACATGTTACTGTACCAGTCCAGAGAGCTCTATCTCAACATGTTACTGTACCAGTCCAGAGAGCTCCATCTCAACATGTTACTGTACCAGTCCAGAGAGCTCTATCTCAACATGTTACTGTACCAGTCCAGAGAGCTCTATCTCAACATGTTACTGTACCAGTCCAGAGAGCTCCATCTCAACATGTTACTGTACCAGTCCAGAGAGCTCTATCTCAACATGTCACCAGTCCAGAGAGCTCCATCTCAACATGTTACTGTACCAGTCCAGAGAGCTCTATCTCAACATGTTACCAGTCCAGAGAGCTCTATCTCAACATGTTACCAGTCCAGAGAGCTCCATCTCCACAATTGGAGGGGGGCTTCCCACTCTCCAAGGCATTTACAACAAGCGGTGCATGGGCAAGGCTAAGAGAATAATCAAAGTCTCCAGCCACCCAAACAACTGCCTCTTTGAACTGCTGCGGTCAGGCAGGCGATACCGGAGTCTCATGGCAAGCACAGAGAGACTCAGAAGGAGCTTCTATCCCCAGGCCATCAGGATGCTCAATGAACAATGATTGCTCAATGAACAATGATTGAAAAATTAACAATAACAGGCCAGCAACACACCCACAGCACACACACACACTCACTTTAAATAAACAACACACTGTAGCACCCACGTTATCACACTTTACACTTTTACACTTTACACTTTATATTTATATTATTGGTAAGGGAATTGCACATCTATCATTCCTTATTCCTAAGGTCGCTTTCACACCAGAGCTGTTTGGTCCGGACTATCGGACCAGAATTCGATAGTCCGCTTTTTTGTGGTGGTGTGAATGCGCAGTCGAACTCTGGTGCGGACCAAACACGCAAACTCTGGTCCGCCAAAAAACATAGACCTCGGTTTGCTTCATCGGACCAAACGAGGACCAAATATAGGAAGTCACCTGATAAACTGTGCATCTTGGGTAGAAGGAAGAAAAAAACACAGCGGCGCGCGTGTTAGGGTTTGGAACCGACCCCAAACCCACGGCACAGACAGGTAGTTCAGAGTTAGCCAAATACTAGGGCGTATTTATTTTCAGAGTCAAAAAGGAGCAAGTAACAATCTTGAAACAAAGGGAGACTGCCTTCAGCAGAGTTATCTGCGGCTCTGCAGATCCTCTTGGTGTTCGAGGTGGGGAAGCGGCTCTGCAGATACTCCCAGCTTCAACTCGAGGTGGGAAAGAGAGAGAGAGAGAGAGGTAAATAACAGTCCACATCACACAGAGGCAGTGCGGTCTCCTCCTCCCTTAGCTGAGTCAGAACAAACAAAACTATATCTTCAGTGTTTCACCACCACACACAATCTAGCTGAGGGTCAGTGCAAAACAAAACGATAAACTTCTGTGTCTCTTCCAAACACACACCCCAGCTGAGTCCAGTGCAAGCAAATGATAATCTTCAGTGTCTCCTTTAACACACAACTTAGCAGAGTCAAGTGTAAGCAAAAATAGAACTCTTCAGTGTTCTTCAAAACACACAAAACAGAATCGTCCAAAAAAGGGTTTGGTTCAAACTCACCAAAGCGCAAGAGTAAAGCGGGTAAACGAGGCGCAGCTCAAAACGGGGGACAAGGTCTTCACCAGCGGCAATCCACAGATGTCCTGGAGGGAGAGTAGACGAGGCACAGCAACGGGGAACAACAGGCAGAAACAGAAGTATTCAAAACGACCCGACATCGATTGAAGGGAAGTCCCAGTATAAAAAGCCTCTGGGGCGCTAATCAAAAACTATGACAGGTGCGTGCTGGAATTGATACTTGCTCCAAAAGCGTGTGGCGGGGAATGCACCAATCAACACAGCACCTTAAAGGAGCGGAGCGTGTGGCGGGGAATGCATCAATCATCACAGTACCTTAAAGGAGCGGAGCGTGTGGCGGGGACTGAACCAATCCTCACAGCGCGGCATTCACTGCCAAACAAGCACACTGTAAACATGTCTCGTGGACAGACTTGGGCGAATGATGAAGTGAAAGCCCTGATCGACATATGGGCAGAAGACCAAATAAAACAGCTGCTTGTGGGCACTCACAAAAACAACGGGGTGTACAAGTTGTTTATCGAGAGGATGGCGGTAATGGGTTATAATCGAACGATGGATCAATGCCACGTCTCTTCTACTATCACGCTTCTTGCGGCTGTTTGTGTTTTCGCGGATTTCACTTCCTGAAGGGGAGGGATTTCCACTCTCCTTTGTGTCCAATAGACGAGCGCCCTTTTCGACCGCGTGACATTGTTTAGAAAGTTTGGTGCGCTTGACAAATTGCAATGTGAATGCAGACGAACCAAATGATGAATGCAACAATGTTGCAACTTCACCACCAGAACCGCACC
>NW_028173803.1:0-22500 GCF_963971535.1 Notolepis coatsorum | reverse complement strand
AAACTAAAACAATGTCATTCTGGTGAGATCTCTGGAGTAAATTATAACTACTGATGTGCATGTCTTGTGTTAACAGAATTCGGCTATAGGGCGACAATAATGTGGTCAAGAGGCATGGTTTCTATCTTGAGCCTGAATTGGCGTGGTTTCTTTTATTCACATGGAAAGAGCAGCAGTAACATACAGTTCTTCTCTCACTGAGAGACATGGGGGGAGAGAACGAAGTGGGAGGATACATTTGCTTTTATACTCGCCACAAGGTGGTGTACCTGGGTGGTTCCGCCTAGAGCTCCCTCTAGTGGGAACAGATATATATGCAACTAGATAGTCACTGGTGGAGACAGTTATATATGCAGGTAAACAGTTACTAGTGTAAACAGCCATATGTACAGTTAGACAGTTACTAACAATCCTACACCAAACTTTTGATCTCAACACTCCCACTTAGGGTTGTATTAGCACACTGGCTGACATCTTGGAAAAACATTTTACAACGGAAATGATATAATCCCAAAAACATCAATAGGGTATGACAGTCAGTATCTTCACATTAAACATGACCCTTGCAAATCCCTTCAATTTTAATTTGAAACAGGTTCCCTCATAGTATCTACTACTCTGTCATCCATTTGACAGTAAACCGGTGTCATTCTTTCTTATCTGATGACATACCTGATGAGATGATATTATTTATAATGACATGTTTACATCTATATTGACACATTGGGTTCCTAGCAATCACAATGGTCCCCTGGTTGTCCTCATAAACAACAGTCTCCATATATACACAATGTCCATCATTTTAAACGGTTTTGACAGAACGCCCATTCTTCAAGAACACCATATTCGGTATAGAGAATACATTTCAATTACCTATTGCATTTTGAGCAATATATTCATAACCTTGTCTTCATCACTTCGAGCAGTTTCTCTAGATAAACACATTTTGCATTGTCATAGCTAGAAACATATACTCAGCTTCACCGGCTGATAATATCACTGTAGGCTTTAAGCCTTAAACCTTTGTTGTCTTTCCTGAAACACCGCTGTCCGTCTGCTGTACCTCTGGGATAATGAAAAACATATTTTTGACGTAGTTCAATGATTCTCTGTGGGGTCAACAAAAATACTATGACACTCTTACTCACTACAGAACATAGGTCAGGGCGAGTACAGGTTGTCCAACAGAATGAAGCTACCCACAGTTTATCTATACATTTCTTACTTCAGTCAAAAACATCTCAGGACCTTTTCCCACATATCTCTTCTGGGATATTTTTACACAGTTGGCAGACTGTTCGAAGTCCATACCTATAAAATGGTTTAACCTGCCTAGGTCTTTCTTTTGTGGTCTGGAGCGATGATCAAATCCTCCACTTCTATATTTTAAACATAGATCCTCTTTTGTATTTAAACATTGAATCACCTCTGTACTTAAACATTGTAAACCACCCACCTCTGTACTTAAACATGGGGTTAAACATAAGATCCATTCAGTATTTTAAACATGGTAACTCATCCACCTCTGTACTTAAACATGGGACCAAACATAGGACTCATTTCAGTATTAAAACATGGTCTCTATAGTCAGACTTTCAAACCTGGATTATATTCCTTCAGCATTTAATCAATTTTCTACTAACCATACTTTGTATTTACCATGGTCTACAACCAGTGAATACAACCATTTCCCTCCCACTGTTTGTCTGCCCTCTGGTAACTTGGTTGAATACACCCATTTCCCTCCCACTGTATGTCTGCCCTCTTCGGGGGACAATGTGGCCTCTTTAAAGGTCGGGTTTACCCCACTGACTACCCTGTAGTAGTACTCAACGGGGGTAGGTGAATTGTCCTCCTCGTCACTCCCTTTCCTGGCATAGTCTGGCAGATATTCTGGGGGTTTGTGTTCCCTTGGGGGATACCTCCCACTGCTTGGGGCACTTGATGTCACCCTCAGGTGCTCCTCGTCATCGCCCTCTGGGGGTTGCTGACTGTCTGTCTGCACAACTGTACTAAGTACACTGGGGTGATGTGTTTCTGTTTCTACACACCTTGCTCTGGAGTCCAACTCTGGCTCCTCTGTCTGTGTCTCGCTCTCACAGGTTGTCTTCGTGACGAACTTGACTAGCATGTGTTTCTGCACTCTCCCCTTACCGGGGTGATAAACTAGGAAAGCAGGGCTTCCTCTGTCGTGTCCTACGAAAAATCCTTTTACATCCTTGGACTTGGGTTTTCCCCTGTCCTGCAGGTACGCATAACACACTGATCCAAAACAGTGCATTCTGGCTAGATTACACTTCTTTCCTGTCAGCGCTGTATACGGGGTGGTGCCCGAGTGCTTATTAAAGCACCTGTTTCTGGTGTAAGCGGCTTCTTGCACCGCATAATGCCACAGGCTCTTTGGTAAGTTACTATCTGCTAGCTTACACCTAGCCATTTCGAAAAGGGTGTGCCATTCCCTCTCTGCCACACCGCTCTGGTGTGTGGGATATGGACGTGACGTCTCGTGTCTTATCTTATACCTTCTCAACAGTGATTGGAACTCTCTGTTTGTGAACTCGGTTTCGTGGTCGGACCTCAAACATCTTACTGTACCATAAGGGGCTACGTCTGCCAGGAATTTATCTGTGGCCTGGAATGTGTCACTCTTTGCTTTGATAAAGTAAACAAACACTGCCCCTGTACACACGTCTGTAAAAGACTGTACATATCTAAAACCTCCTATGGACTCGTTGCTTACTGGGCCTGCTAGGTCCATGTCAACTAGTGCAAGTGGTACCCTTACTCTGTCTGTGGGATTTCTGTATCTCGGTTGGGTAAACTTCTCCTTTTTGCACATTGCACAATTTTTGTCAGGTCTACGCTTCTCCCCTTCAATGTGCATGCCCTCTGACACTACTTGCAGTTTCAGTAAATCCTCGTAATTACAATGACCCATAATCTCGTGCCATGTCTGAATATCGTGACGGGCCGTCCCGCTACACACATCATCATTGTCATTACACTCCGTTTTCAGATAAAATATTCTCTGGTACATCTTTATGTCAAACCGGGTACCGTCAGGTTCTACAAGAACATTTGTACCTTTATCGAAGAATACCTTGGCGCCGCTTGCAGTAGCAGCTATTACAGAGAATAGTCCTTGTGGGAACGATGGTACGTATAGAGCGTTCTTTAGCGTCACCGTACGCCGGCGCCCCTTGCTGTCCGTGAGGCATACCTGTGCGTCTCCCCTCTCTTGTGCCAATTCGTAGATGCGTCTACCGTCCGCCAGCTCCATGCAGTGCCTCTCCGGGTGGAAAGTGTCGTCAAAGTTCTTGAACCGACTCCTGTCGTTGATGACATGGGACGACGCACCCGTGTCCACGATCAGTCCCCTTCTCTGGGCTCGCTGCAGCTGGGCCGGTCCGGCGATGCCCGCCGTCCGCGCTCCAAAAGCGCAGTCTTCTTGTCCCGTTATTCTCTGGGCGTCGTCTCGCCTCGCCTCACGTCGATCGTCGCCGCCATTGATTCTCCAGTGTCGTCACCCCGTCCACAGTCGTTATCTTGTCCATAGTCGCCATTTTGTCCGTGGCCTCCGTCTCGTCCGTAGCCGCCATTTTGTCCGTGGCCTTCGTCTCGTCTGTAGCCGGCATTTTGTCCATGCGTGTATCGCGCGCTCTGGTTGTGTTTCTTCTGGTTGTGTCTGTGTGACAGTCTTTGTGCATTCGCTTCTCTGATGGCCTTTATCTCCGCATCGCCAACACGCCAGTTCCGTCGTGGTCCTGGTTCTCTCCCTTGGCGTCGCCCCTTTAGCACCCTCTCCCCCTCCTCCGCGGCGGCTGGGTGGGTGTCTTCTGAGGCCTCGAAGTTCCTTAACTTAGCCTTGAACTGTCCCAACGTCATGTCCGTTGAACCGTGTGTTACCAGGAGTGTGAACGGTTTGTAAAGCTCCGGTAGTCCTCTCATTATCATCGCCATCATTAGCTTCATCCGGCACTCCTCAATGGCGTCGTGATCTGCTCCGCTCTGTTGACGTATTCGGTCACGGTCTCGGTGGTCCCCTTCCTCAGGCCCGTTAGTGCTATGTAGAGGGCCACAACTCTGGGTCTTCCTCGCCCGATGTAATGCTCTCTCAATACCGCCAGGCTTTCTCGGCCTCTGTCTTTAGTGTCGCGGAATATCAGCCCCAGGCTGGTGTCGTCGAGCATCGGCGCTAACTCACAGTACGCGCTTGCGTTCCGCTGGTCGTCCAGGGCTTGCTCTTCCGCCGTCAGTTCTCCCGTGGTGGCCCCCAGGATCGTCTCCTTCAGCCCCGCCCCGTGCATGCAGCACAGCATGCGCTCTTCCCAGAGCTCATAGTTCTCTGCTTTTCCATTGAATGTCGGCCATTTGCCTCTTCTCTTGTTTTCCATCCTCTTCGTTAATGGTATGCTTAGCTTTTGCTCTTGTTGGCCTAGCGTCTAGCCATGCGGTGCTCCCGGCACTATCCTAGCCTATACTTCAGCTAAGCTTGCTACAGTACCTCCACTATTTTCGCCCCGGCGTTATCTGGGCCCATAACCTGTTAACAGAATTCGGCTATAGGGCGACAATAATGTGGTCAAGAGGCATGGTTTCTATCTTGAGCCTGAACTGGCGTGGTTTCTTTTATTCACATGGAAAGAGCAGCAGTAACATACAGTTCTTCTCTCACTGGGGGGAGAGAACGAAGTGGGAGGATACATTTGCTTTTATACTCGCCACAAGGTGGTGTACTTGGGTGGTTCCACCTAGAGCGCCCTCTAGTGGGAACAGATAAATGCAACTAGATAGTCACTGGTGGAGACAGTTATATATGCAGGTAAACAGTTACTAGTGTAAACAGCCATATGTAGCCTACAGTTAGACAGTTACTAACAATCCTACACAGAACCTCTGATCTCAACAGTGTTGCAAATGTAAGACTCAAAATAACATTCAATTTAAATGAGAAACAACTTTAAAGATGGAGTTGAAGTAATACATGTAAAATGAGAAAGTTAACAGTTGTGCATAAATTGTTATCATTACATTCAAAATAACATGTCATGTTTAATACTGAAGATGTCAGTCTTGTCATACATGTCTGAAGATACATTACACAAATAAATAATAAGCTGTTTTCATACCTTATTGATGCCGTTTTGCATTGCTTTGATCCACCCCGTTTCTCTGCTCCAGTGGTGTGATTGACAACCCTTGTGGCCAATGAGGTACAGGCCTTTCCCTGAGAAGCTCCGTTGCGGCGTTACTCATTATCGAGGCTATGGTCGTGATTTTTGCCTCTTTATAAATATATTATATATTTGCTTATTCCTACATATTGTGGTCCCTAAACAGTATTTAAATTTAATTTTAAATGTATTTATTAAAAAATAGAGACAATGCACATGAATGAACATTTATATGTAAACATGCCAGATTGTAGCTATAAGCTAATTTCCATCTGTAGTCCCTTTGCAGAAAGAACATGCAAAGAACATGCAATACAAAGACAATGAACAATAAAGACAATAAACAATGTACATAATCATGCAGTACAAAGACCACATGCTGGACAAAATAAACAACAAAAACATAAACAAATGTACATAACCTTATTACAACAAAACAATGACAATACACAGGACTAATTGACTAATTGTATGTTATGTACAGTAGGCAATATTGCGTGTATGTTTGTATGTATATGACTGTATAGCTGAGACTCTTCCAATCATACTCATGTGTCTCCATATGAGTCTGATATGAGTCTCCATTTTGTATTATTTCTCTTTTTTCTTGTACTTGACCTTACTGGATACAATTATATATCGTGACCTCTAGGATTATCACAGCCTCGCAAAACTTTACAACCAGAAACGAGAGACCGAGACCCTTCAGGGGATTTACGGCCTACCTAGGTGCACTGACAATAAGTGGGACCATTTTCAGACAAAGTATCATCCAATCTCGAACCCTAACTGGAAAAGAAAAGATTCTTGCCAAAGTCTCCAGATGTGAAAAGTTAGTGGTCAAATGGTTTGATGTTTGCACCGAAGCTGAGTAACTAATAGTATTAATTCAGAAATTGCATGCTGTTGTCATTATAGGCACATTATTGCCCTGGGTGGGAGGTTTGAAGGGTCAAAGTAGGTACCAAACAAGAGGGACCTGTCAGGGTTTAAACTGTGGATACCAAACAGAAGGTAAAGACCACTTTGAACTGTTAACAGTAATCCAGAACATTTTTATTGCACTGTAAAAAAACTGTGATTTTATATGTCTGCACTTTATGTGCTCATTTTGTGTCTATTCTACTAAAACTGAATCAAACCATAAACAATGTGGCCTGTTGGGATGTTAGATCCTAATGTGAAAAACTGTGATTTTATGTATGCTCATTTTACCCTTGCTATTATATTACTTATTTGTACTTTTATTTCTACCCCCCACTATCCGCTGGGTGCATACTATGACCTTTATCATGTTTTGTAACAGATTACAGAAATTCAAGAAGCCTATTGGAACGTGAGGTTCTGATATGATTTTGATTAATATATCTGCAAACTACCTCAGCCACCCACAAACTACCCCAACTATCCACAAACTACCCCAGCTATCCACAAACAACCTCAGACACCCACAAACAACCTCAGCTATCCTCAAACTACCTCAGCCACCCACACACTAACCCAGCTATCCACAAACTACCCCAGCCACCCACAAACTAACCCAACTATCCACAAACTACCCCAACTATCCACAAACTACCTCAGCCACCCACAAACTACCCCAGCTATCCACAAACTACCTCAGCCACCCACAAACTACCCCAACTATCCACAAACTACCTCAGCCACCCACAAACTAACCCAGCTATCCACAAACTACCCCAGCTATCTACAAACTACCTCAGCCACCCACAAACTAACCCAGCTATCCACAAACTACTTCAGCCACCCACAAACTACCCCAGCCACCCACAAACTACCTCAGCCACCCACAAACTACCCCAGCTATCCACAAACTACCTCAGCCACCCACAAACTAACCCAACTATCCACAAACTACCTCAGCCACCCACAAACTAACCCAGCTATCCACAAACTACCCCAGCTATCTACAAACTACCTCAGCCACCCACAAACTAACCCAGCTATCCACAAACTACTTCAGCCACCCACAAACTACCCCAGCCACCCACAAACTACCTCAGCCACCCACAAACTACCCCAGCTATCCACAAACTACCTCAGCCACCCACAAACTACCCCAACTATCCACAAACTACCTCAGCCACCCACAAACTAACCCAACTATCCACAAACTACCCCAGCCACACACAAACTACCTCAGCAAACCACAAACGACCTCAGCCACCCACAAACTACCTCAGCCACCCACAAACTAACCCAACTATCCACAAACTACCTCAGCCACCCACAAACTACCCCAGCCACCCACAAACTACCCCAACTATCCACAAACTACCTCAGCCACCCACAAACTACCCCAGCCACCCACAAACTACCCCAGCCACCCACAAACTACCCCAACTATCCACAAACTACCTCAGCCACCCACAAACTACCCCAGCTATCCACAAACTACCTCAGCCACCCACAAACTACCCCAACTATCCACAAACTAACCCAACTATCCACAAACTACCTCAGCCACCCACAAACTAACCCAACTATCCACAAACTACCTCAGCCACCCACAAACTAACCCAGCTATCCACAAACTACCCCAGCTATCTACAAACTACCTCAGCCACCCACAAACTAACCCAGCTATCCACAAACTACTTCAGCCACCCACAAACTACCCCAGCCACCCACAAACTACCTCAGCCACCCACAAACTACCCCAGCTATACACAAACTACCTCAGCCACCCACAAACTAACCCAACTATCCACAAACTACCTCAGCCACCCACAAACTAACCCAGCTATCCACAAACTACCCCAGCTATCTACAAACTACCTCAGCCACCCACAAACTAACCCAGCTATCCACAAACTACTTCAGCCACCCACAAACTACCCCAGCCACCCACAAACTACCTCAGCCACCCACAAACTACCCCAGCTATCCACAAACTACCTCAGCCACCCACAAACTACCCCAACTATCCACAAACTACCTCAGCCACCCACAAACTAACCCAACTATCCACAAACTACCCCAGCCACACACAAACTACCTCAGCCAACCACAAACGACCTCAGCCACCCACAAACTACCTCAGCCACCCACAAACTAACCCAACTATCCACAAACTACCTCAGCCACCCACAAACTACCCCAGCCACCCACAAACTACCCCAACTATCCACAAACTACCTCAGCCACCCACAAACTACCTCAGCCACCCACAAACTACCCCAGCCACCCACAAACTACCCCAACTATCCACAAACTAACCCAACTATCCACAAACTAATCCAGCCACCCACAAACTACCCAAGCTATCCACGAACTAACCCAACTATCCACAAACTAACCCAACTATCCACAAACTACCTCAGCCACAAATCCCAAAAAAGGGGTTAGACTCTGTTTAAAGCCAAGAGCCAATGACTAAATCTCTCAGTGGCAGACTCAGGCTGTTTGAAGGGAAAGGGCAAGAAAAAAGGGCACCTACTGCACAACATGGGACCCCATCAGCGAGCAAAAATCAATGATGCGTCATGTATGGTGAGATAGTCCTCATCCTTGATTAAGATTAACATTAGATTAACATGTAGTCTAGGCAATCCAGATTAAAAGTATAACCACACCTCTATGATAAATACACACAGGGAACAATACACATTTAAAATGTTTATTTCACAAACACCCCCAAAGAAAATATGTTGGTTATTTTCATGCTATATGTTAAGCTATAAGATGCACTTCATTCAAGAAAATTATGAAAAAATATGATTTTAAGACCCAACATTAGATTACTGTAACTGAAAAGTGTTCTCATTTGAAAATAACTCTGCATGTCCATTAAAGGCACAGCTGGACTGTGGAGTCAGAGGGGACGCTCCAGGCTGCACTTGATTGTACAGAATGGAGTGTGTTCCGCGACAACACAGACAATATTAATGACTACACGGAAACAGTGCTAGACTTTGTTTGTACTTTGGTGGAAGAAACAATCCCCACTACCACAATTAGAGTTTACCCAAACCAAAAGCCCTGGGTAGAAAAATCCATCCGTGAGGCTCTGAAAGTGCGCAACGCCGGGCTTGTGACAGGCAACATGAACGAGCACAAGGTGGCGAGATACAACGTAAGGAGGACAGTAATAGAGGCAAAATGGCACTACAGGGATACAATTTAACTTCAATATGAACAGGCTGACTCTAGAGGTATGTGGCAGGGCCTCAGAACGATGACAGATTACAAAGGCACCTCCCTCAAGCTGAACAGTAACATCCAATTGGCAAATAATCTCAATACCTTCTATGCGAGGTTTGAGGCTGTGAATAACAACACCAGCCTACAAACCACTGCAATGGAGGGCGGGGGCACTGCCGATGGAGACTCAGTGTTCAGGATGCCTGTATTCTAAACCCAAACGGTGCATGCTTCCGCGTTCGCCTTTTGCGCTCTGATTGGCCACTGATGTTTCTGGTCACACCAATCGTGTGATGGCAAGTTCTTTCCCCGGTTAAGCTTAGGCACTCTTTCAAAGTTGGTTAAGGTTAGAGTTTGTCTTAGAGCATGGCGATAGAACGGTTAGGGTTAGGGTTAGGGTTAGGGTTTGCTGCTGGTCGAGGCGGAAATGGGCGCGTCACGCGATTGGGCGCACATGTCACATGACCAGAAACGTCAGTAGCCAATCAGATTCGCAAAACGCATGAACCGTTTGGGTTTAGAATAGACGCGTTCAGGATAACAGAACATGAGGTGAGGAGGACCTTTAAGAAAGTGAATATCAAGAAAGCAGCAGGACCGGACGGTATCCCCGGCCGCGTCCTAAAAGTCTGTGCCGACCAACTGGCCCCGGTATTCACCGACCATATTTAACCTGTCCTTAGAACAGGCTGTCATCTGTTACGATTCTGGTTCTTGACTACGGGCGGGAACCACCCACCTTCTCTGTCATCTGTCACTTGATTGCTGTCACTTGTTTTTCCCTGTCATTTAGTGCTGTCGCTTAGGGGTTGGCTTCTGATTGGCTGTCACGGGGGTGTGTGTGGAATGTTGGTATTTGGTGGCTATGTAACATTCCTGTCCTCTGCTTGTCATTTGTCAGGTCTTCACTATAGGCGTTCGGAGATAACGCGGCCGGTTCCAGTTCTGGACCACCACTAAGCTCCATTATCTATTTTCTCTTTCCCCTGCCTTGGCATAGTATCCTAGTATTACTCTTTGTGTTCTTTACTATTAAAGTCGAACCGGTTCAAGAGTATACCTTCTCCGTCTCTGTGATTGCTTACAACAATTGGAACTCACCTACCTCCATCCTGACAGTCATCTCCACCTGTCTGAAGAAGTCCACCATTATCCCTGTACCCAAAAAATCCAAGCCCGCTTGCATCAACGACTACCGCCCTGTAGCTCTCACCTCCATAGCCATGAATGAAGTGCTTTGAGAAGCTAGTGAAGGGGTACATCTGTTCCTTCCTCCCCATCAACCTGGACCCCCTGCAATTTGCATATCGCCCCAACAGGTCCACGGAGGACACCATAGCCCATGTGCTGCACACAGCAGCATCACACCTGGACAAGAGGCAGGGGAACTATGTGAGAATGCTATTCATCGACTACAGCTCAGCATTCAATACCATAGTCCCCTCCAAACTCATAGCCAAGCTCAGGGACCTGGGCTTGAACTATGACCTCTGCCAGTGGGTCTTGGACTTCCTGACGGGCAGACCCCAGGTGGTGAGAGCAGGCAACTGCACCTCCTCATCCATCACTCTCAACATAGGGGCCCCCCAGGGCTGTGTTCTGAGTCCCCTCCTCTACTCCCTGTACACACATGACTGTTTGGCACAGCAGAACAACAACACAATCATCAAATTTGCTGACGACACAGTAGTGGTGGGCCTGATCTCTGCAAACGACGAGAGGGCCTACCTGGAAGAGGTAAAGGTTCTAGCGGGATGGTGTCAAGAGAACAGCCTCTCCCTGAATGTCAGAAAAACTAAAGAGATGATTGTGGACTTTAGGAGGTCCGGGGTCAGGGACTACAGCCCCCTCAACATCGACGGGGCACCGGTTGAGAGAGTGAACAGTTTTAAGTACCTCGGAGTCCACATATCCGAGGACTTGACATGGACCACACACATTGACAGTGTTATCAAGAAGGCACGACAACGCCTCTACTTCCTTAGGCGCCTAAGGAAGTTCTAAATGAGTCAGAAGATCCTCAAGAACTTCTACTCATTCACAATAGAGAGCATCCTGACTGGCAATATCACCTCCTGGTTTGGGAATAGCACTGCACAAGACCATAGCAGACTACAGAGAGTGGCCCGTTCAGCCGAACGCCCAATTGGTGGGGGGCTTCCCACTCTCCAAGACATTTACAACAAGCACTGCATGGGTAAGGCTAAGAGAATAATCAAAGACCCCAGCCACCCAAACAACTGCCTCTTTGAACTACTTCGGTCAGAATCAATCAAGAATCAAGAGGTTTATTTGTCACATACATACCAGGGCATACAGTGAAATGCGGGTGGTCTTGCCCGCATTGATTGTGCAAAATACAATAATAAAATAGGCATCGAAAAAATGTAATAGATAAGACACAAGATATGCATGATAAAAAAAAAGGCATGCTAGGTTCCTGAGAAACTGGTTCTTATATACACTACTATATACAATTTACAATATTAACTCTTAATTTATCTAAACTATACAGTACCTCCTTCTTTTAAAGTGTTTCTAAGATTAAATTTTTTAAAGTGACATTTTGTTTAAAGTAATATATTTGTTTAGCGGTTGCCGCATGAGTGGTGTGTGTGTGTGTGTGTGTGTGTGTGTGTGTGTGTGTGTGTGTGTGTGTGTGTGTGTGTGTGTGTGTGTGTGTGTGTGTGTGTGTGTGTGTGTGTGTGTGTGTGTGTGTGTGTGTGTGTGTGTGTGTGTGTCTGTGTGTGCTCATGTGTATCTGTGAGTGGAGAGTTCAGTGTTCAGTGTTCTGATGGCCTGGGGGAAGCAGCTGAGTCTGAGTCTCTCTGTTCTTGCAGCGTGTTGACCGTAGGCGCTTGCCTGACCGCAGCAGCTTAAACAGGCTGTTGTTGGGGTGGTGAGGGTCTTTCATAATTCTGCAGGCTCTGGATTTGCACCTCCTGTTATATAAGTCCTGCAGGGGTGGTAATGCAATACCCGTAGTACGCTCAGCTGAGCACACCACTCTCTGGAGTGCCTTCCTGTCCTGTGCCGTGCTGTTTCCAAACCAGGCAGTGATGTTTCCAGTCAGAATGCTCTCTACAGCCCCGGAGTAGAAGGAGTGGAGTATCTTCCCCGATATTCTGAACTTCCTTAGCTGTCTCAGGTGATAGAGGTGAGGCAAGCGATACCGGAGTATCATGGCAAGCACAGAGAGACTCAGAAGGAGCTTCTATCCCCAGGCCATCAGGATGCTCAATGAACAATAACAAACCATCAAATACACGCACAGCACACACATCCACACGCACACACTCACTTTAAATAAACAACACACTGTAGCACCCACTTTACCCACTTTAGACACTAACACACTTTATATTTATTGGTAAGGAGATCTGCACATCAATCTCATACCTCAGTGCACCTCATTGCACCTCACAAGGTGGCATCACAAGCTAAGCTATACCTCACCATTTCTACACTGTACTGTATCTGCATTGTATATACTGTATATATGTATATTGAACATTTTTGTTTTCTTTACACTTGTTTACGTACTTGACTTTCTATTTTATACTTATATTATACTTATTTTATACTATCTTTTATTTTATCTAGCACACTCTCAGGAGCAAAACAGAAAGAAGCATTTCATGCAAAAGTATTCTGTATTTCTGTATGACAACTAATAAAGAAACTTGAAACTTGTGTCTGTGTATTTAGTTCAGCGCAGCTTTAGGACCTGGGGACTATACTACGTTAATGAAAGAGAACTAGCTAGTTACTTAGGGGAGCTAATGTGTGAATTCTGTAGTAGATAACTTGCCATACAAAGTGAGAGTTAGTGTTAGTCAGTGGTTTGTTGTTGTTTTTATTATTATAACCCAGTAGTAACTTTCTGTTGAGAATAATTGCCTGAAGAGAAGTTGAACTGCCTCATTCTTCACCGATCGCCACAGTATGTTTTCAACAATGGGATTGGGAATGAGTATTTTAAACGTTGGCAACAATTTATTTAGTCTTTTACTTTCAAATACACTTAAACTAACTTACTCTAACCTAACCTAAAGGATAGGCTACATAGGGACAGTGAAGATAGAGAAATATCAAAATGTTAGCTTTGAAAATAAGCCGGGTTTAACTATTTGGCAACACCCCTAGACTGTCATCATCACTTTGGGAAAGCCTGCCCTATAAGCTGCATCACATTTTATCCACTAACAGAGCACTCATTAAGACACGTTATTTAATAATTGTCATTATGCAGCACAAGTACAGTATAAGGAAAATAAGTTTGGCATCCAACCAGAGTGCAAATGTAACAGAAAAGGGCAATAGTAATATACAATGTACAGGTGGGTATAAAATATATAGATTAATACTACTGATTGTACAGAGTTGTAGTAATATGTATAGTGATGTAGGTATAAAGACACTATGGTAGTACGTCATACTGGCCAGCAGTGTAACTAGTAAAAGTAGGTAAGGGATTATGTACAGATATAGATATTGTTTCTACAGATATGTAAAAAATATTATGCAGGTATGTACAGACAGATGTGGATACTGTATATATTTATATCATTTTACATGTACATTTAGTCATTTAGCTGACGCTTTTATCCAAAGTTCTGCACAAGTCAGCAGGATTGATTGATTGATTGATTGATTGAAAATTGTATTAACAGATTTCAGAATGGGTACAATACAGTACAGCTCAATACACACAATTGTTAAGGGGATGCAGACCAGAGAAATACTTTTGCCTTGTTTACATCAGGGTCCCCCATTTTCAATTCATCATAACATATATGACATACATGACATACAGATATACAGGAAGGGTACAACTCTTTCAGCTGAGTAACAATGTGCATCAAACAGTGTTGAAACTTGGGTGCTACAGTCTTGAGTGCATAGTAGTAAAGACATACTAGTATAGTAGATAGTAATATAAGCAAAGAAGATTATTTGGTGGAAAAGTGCATGATAGTAGAAGACAGTATGAAGGTTATACATTTGTCTTGTTTCGTTTTTTTTATCCTTCATTTCAGATATTGATTGAAGAAGTATATATTATACTGTATATATATGTAACGGATGGTACCGCGAAGCCCAGTCACGAAGAACTTCCGACGTTGAGAAGTGGCTGAGGCACGGTAGCGGTACCAGGAAGTAAAACTCACTCCCCTGAGGCATCCAGACTGTGCTTAGGGAGGAATTCCTCTCTTGGTACAGAGGTCTGTGATGTCGCCCGCGGTGCGGACGCCCGGGGTTCGACTCCCACTCATGGCATGTTCAGAGTAGAACCGGCTACATATATATAAACGGTAAGAAAATAAATATATATACAGTATAATGCAGCATTATTGTACATGCTATCATACAGAGTTACATGTGTTATATGCAGGCGTATAAGGCATATAAAGTTAATAACAGCAACTTCACGACTTGTCTCGCTTCGGGGCCTTGGTTAAAAAGTGTATTCAAACAATTCAGACATTATAATTTGGAGATTGTTGCTGCCGTCACTGCAGCCTCAAATGTTCCAGTTCACTCAAATTAAACTCTTCAAATGGTGCAGAACCACACAACATTTTGACCCATCTCAAACCTGCCCTCTTTTATCGATCCTCCAATCAGAACCGCTGCTCCCCTCAGACAAAACAAGGTAACGGTTGATGATTGATGATTGATTGAAAAGAAAATGTATTGGATGATCGAGGAAAAGAGGGCGGGTTTTTAGATAGGTCAAATAAATTATCCACTTCCGTCGACGAGGCTCTCCGTCTCGCCGCCGCTGGGTTTGCCTTGGCTTGTCTCACGAAGGTCATGTTTCACGTCTGATGTCGAGATTGCCGTTCCTTTTCGTTCGCCACTTCATCAAAGAGTTATTTAACAGCGTGAAGCAGAGCGATCGTTATTCGGGCTGTAATTATAACATCAGAACAACCTGTTGAGAAAATGAAGAAAGGAAAAACTGAAGTGAAATTCCTAATGTCGCTTTCTATCCAGCTGCTTCGTGCATAAAGCTTTATACGACGTACCCCGTAAATCCTCCGCGAGTTGCAATAAGTTACAGTTCACGGCGAGCGCCGGAGAGGACTCCTTAAAAATGGCCACCTTCCTCAGTGCGGCGGAGCGCTCATGGAGTTGTGGTGGAAAATAGCCGAAGCTTAATAACTTACCTCAGTCAGAAGAGACCTGGTTAATAAAATGTATTAACTCAGTCAAAGTATCAATACAAAAATTGTTGTTGGCTAGATGACTCTCAACAAGGTGACTAAACACGTTTCACAATTATGCCACAACAATGCGGAACGCCCAACCCACAGCCGTAAAATAATGTGAATCCCTACCCTCCTTCAAAACCTACGGGGTGGCTGCAATTCGAAGCTGGCCCCGATAAATGTCCAAACCCCCCCCCCACCACCCAAGTTTCTTCCCCCTCGAATATATTTTTTTATGATCTCTTTCTCTTAAACAGTACTGTATATTTGTATATCTTGTATGTCATAAATATCTGGATGAAACAGTACTGGATATCTGTACAGTATGTTGTGTATGTCATAAACGTCTTGATGAATTGAAAATGAGGGACCCTGATGTAAACAAGACAAAAGTATTTCTCTGGTCTGCATCCCCTTAACAATTGTTTGTATTGAGCCGTACTGTATTGTACCCATTCTGCAATCTGTTAATAAAGTTTTCAATCAATCAATCAAACTAGCTTGGACACTCGGAATGAGAGAACCCCCACTGAATGAGGAACATCTTTATGTGTATACCTTGGGTATGTGAAAGGCGCTATATAAATCCAAGCCATTATTATTATTATTATTATTATTATTATTATTATTATTATTATTATTATTATTATTATTATTATTATTATTATTATTATTATTATTATGATGATTATTATTATTATTATTATTATTATTATTATTATTATTATTATTATTATTATTATTATAAGGGGGTGTCATGACATTTTGGGGAAAGGTGGGGGAGGGTTTATTGGGGTTAAGAATGAGGGATGAGGGTAGGAAGGGAAGATGGGTGAGGGAGATCAAAGAGAGGTGGGGGAAGGGAGTTTTATCTCCCACAGAGTCGTCCGTCCGATCTGAACAACTCCGAGGACGTGGGCCAGTGATACAGTAGTAAAAGTGGAAGAATGCACTCAGTGCTGCGCAGACCTTCCCCAACTGGCTTCCAACTCTCCCCACTTTGCCATTACTTTTACACTCAAAGTTTTACTGGCTAGATGACAGACATTTAAATTGACTCTAGTGCCAGTCTCAACAGGCCGAGGCTGTAAATCGTTGTTTTATGTATCGATAGTGACCTCACATCACAAAGACCACGATGTCGTACGATCAACATGTTTGTTAGGTTTTGTGCAAAGTGGGACAAAGCGTTCGGACAAAACGCTATACATATATTATTTACCATGCATTTTTGGGGGATTTGGGGATCATGTGGTTTGGATTATCGACTAAATAACACATGTTGGCAGGCGGCTAGGGAGGCCGTCTGGTAATCAAGGGGTCGCTGGTTCAATCCCTGGTGCTGAAAGTGCCAATACTGTTGAAGTGGCCCTAAGCAGGGCACCTACTGTAACCCGCATGTACCATCCTGCTACAAGGACAGGTACTGTGTTGCAAACTAGCTAATATTAGCTAACATACTGTGACAATGGGAAGTTGCTAGAATATTATGCCATTATCTGTCCTTGTAAAAATAAACCCTTACATACATATGTTTGCTAATACAGAAGTAAGTAAGTACGTTTTTATTTCAACAATGTTGCAAAGTGCTTGATACAGAATTGATACAAAGTACATCCCATTACACAAGAATTAAAACAAGGTGCATCACATATAAAAACAGCAAAATACAAGAAGATTATTAAGCATCGGGCAAAAATGGGGCTATTTTTCTTTTTTAGTTTTTGACGATTGCATACCCAAAGTAATTAGCGATTTATTATACTTTATCCTTATAGCACATGCATGGATCTGGTCTCTTTTGAAGGGTAACATTCTGAAGTTTCTTACACAATCAAAGGAAATCATATCAAGGTTTGAACGCACTGAAGTAAAGGTTTTGTGCACTCACATTTCTGTTTATTGGTTGCCAGATGACTGTTTTTAAGTTCCAGCTGAGAGGTAGGAGCTGGAAAACATAATGGTTCCATAGCCTGAAGTCTTATGTAGTGCAGGTCCAAAGTTTATAAAAATCCCATGGAAAATTAGCTGCCATTAATTTCAATGCTCTAGTCAAAACAATGGACTTCTTCATCTTTTTGTGTCACCTTCCCCCACTGTCAGCGCTCATCTGGGATCGCTTTCGGAGCAGACGCTCCTTGGCTACAATGGTGGTCAATCATTTTGGCCATCAGCGGTGGTCAGTTCAGGGACTGTTCACCAGGGGCGTCATTTTGGTATGGCAAGGTATGGCACTCGCCATACCTTGGCAAATAAAAGTGATTTTTTTTCCCTTTTTTTTCAATTTTTCATGTTGATTTAGAATTCGAATGTCAACATTATGAACGAAGCTTCGAACTATTCGGTACAGCCCTAGCATGTTTTGATATTGTCAATTATCTCACTTTTACTAGGTGACTTTTACTGTGACTAACTGAAATATGCAAAAAAAAAGAGGAAAATGGACATAGGGACGTTTTTTTAATCAAAGGGCAGCAGAGACAAGTGATACAGGGACACAGGTAAGGTCTGGCTGAGTGATTATAACAGTGCAGTTCAGCATTCAGTAACCCATACTTTGTGAATGTGTTTTTGATACTACATTCTGTTGAACACACACCTCAAAACCGTACCTAAGGAAAATTGGCTCAATTGCAAGAAAAGTAATAGACAGTTATGATATTACATTCTGCATAATTCGTATGCAAAATATTGTGGTTCCCTGCTTTAGTCTGTTGACACATTTCTATACTAAAAATGCTTGTGTAGTCCTGTGTCATACCCAGGCATGCGTTGTTCATGGGACGGGGTAGCACGGTGTGGTACCTCACTCGCTATTTGCATATCAATAGCTCCGGTCGTCAGGTGTGTTAAATACGTTCTCAGACACATTCACACCTAACCTTGTTGTGAAGACGTGTTACATTCCATTCGTAGAGGCAATTAGGCACTGTCTTTAGTCTGTGCCCAAGCGAGGGGACATTAAATGCGCATTCGCGGGAGCGCGCGCACGCGCCGGGAGCGCGCGTGCACGTGGTGCGTGTCATCCCAGATGATTTCAATAACGCACCACTGGTCATACCTAAATGTCATATAACTGAATTGTATAGAAACAACTCACCAAAAGTGACTATTGCACAACAGTGGCGTCGTTAGCCCTGGGCTTCCGGGGCTTTAGCCCCGGATGTTTTTCTCCTAGCCCCGGACATAAAAAAAAAAAAAAAAAAAATGGTTTACATTTTTTTTTTTTTTTTTTTTTTTTTTATGTCAGCATCCCCATTGTCTGTGCTGAATGTTTGTTAGTGTTTGGTATTTTTTGTTGGTTTTTAGTACTTTTAAAAATTTTTAGTAAGTAGTTTTCATTTGATCCTATAATTCTTTCATTCACCGATTTGTGGACTTTTTTTTTAGTGTCCTGAAAGGCGCCTTATAAATCAAATGCATTATTATTATTATTATTATTATTATTATTATTATTATTATTATTATTATTATTATTATTATTATTATTATTATTATTATTATTATTATTATTATTATTATTATTATTATTATTATTATTATTATTATTATTATTATTATTATTATTATTATTATTATTATTATTATTATTATTATTATTATTATTATTATTATTATTATTATTATTATTATTATTATTATTATTATTATTATTATTATTATTATTATTATTATTATTATTATTATTATTATTATTATTATTATTATTATTATTATTATTATTATTATTATTATTATTATTATTATTATTATTAATATTATTATTATTATTATTATTATTATTATTATTATTATTATTATTATTATTATTATTATTATTATTATTATTATTATTATTATTATTATTATTATTATTATTATTATTATTATTATTATTATTATTATTATTATTATTATTATTATTATTATTATTATTATTATTATTATTATTATTATTATTATTATTATTATTATTATTATTATTATTATTATTATTATTATCATCCAGGAGGGAAAAGACACTTTGGATAGTAGGGACTGCATCTCTGCCTGTCCTGACCATGGGAAACACTTTGCAACTGTGATCTCCTCTGGCAATAGTTGGATATTGTAATGTGTGGCGAGGGGTTGCAGCAATTCCACTGAGAGAAACTGGTCTGAGGCTGGATAACATGCCTGTATGCCTCTCATAAGTTGTTATCCAACTCATGAGAACCTGCTCTCAAGCTCTTGCAGCATTCTGTCGACGACTGGATAGAACAGTCTCTGTCTCAGCTGATCTCCTGAGCTGAGGTCTGAGCTTGTGCCACAACTGACTCAACTACATACTCGTCCATCCTTTTTTGCTTCCTCCTTTGGCTGGTAGTATGTTCCTCAATCCAAAGGCCATTACATATGGCCTTTGTCCTGTCATACATGTCCACTGCCATCTCTGAGGTGCGATAACCTTTGAGTGTGTCCTGCACTGTGCTTTTAAATAGTACAGATATTGAAGATGTGCACTTTAACGCAGCAGCACCTGGAGCCATCCATACCCATGTCCAGTGTCCTATAATAAGCTTTAATCGAACCTCGGATAGTCCGGTTGGTTTGGGGTGGTGTGAAAGCTCATTCACTCTTGCAAGTGAACCCTGCTGCGGTTCATTTGAGATGTGAATGCAAAGCGGACCAAAGGCAGGAAAAGACCCAAAAATTTTTTTATGAGAAGACTGAAACATGTGTATATAATGAAACACACAATTGTTTTTTTTCGATTGCCTAAGCATGATTTTGAAAACGGGGCCCGGTGTTTCAAAACACACAATTAGCACAACCACACACACAATTATCAGAACACCTCAGATCCTTTGCTAAATTAAACACTTGTCAAAACCATACACTAATTTGTTACTGTTACCTATGCCACACGTTACATAATGACTTAATTCTGTTTGAACCAGTTACACACACTGCTGTGCTTAACCTAAAACACATTTAGCAATTCTACTTCTCAGTGATTAGAGTACTGTAAGTGAAGTATGCAGAGAATGTGCAAATATACAATAAATTCACCAAACACTACACAAGACCAATGCTGTAGACTGATGAAAATATAATTTATTTATCTACATATACCCAAATCAATGATGCAGACTGATGAAAAAAATAACATTTTCTCTCCATATACCCAAATCAATGATGCAGACTGATGAAAATATAAATGTTCTCTCCATATAACCAAATCAGTCAACATTTCAACATGGAGAATCACAACAATACATGTCCCAGTTTTCATGCTACTATGTGCATAACACTGTAAGCTCAGCAAATATCAGACAAACATAAAATACTGTATCCAGTACAGGTTAAAATTACAGTAACAAATTTTTTTTTTGAATTTTTTTTAACAGAAAATACTAGACATTATCTCTTTGCCTAGCTGGATCTGGCAAGATATTTTTGGTTGTGATTCTCCATGTTGACATGTTGACTGATTTGGGAAAATGGGAGAAAATGTATATTTTCATCAGTCTGCATCATTGGTTGTCTTGTGTAGTGTTTGGTGAATGTATTGTATATTTTCACGTTCTCTGTGTACAGTACTTCACTCTCCTTCCATTTTGGTTGAAGACAGGTGAACTCACCTGCTGCATTTTTAGTGCTTAACCTGATTGTGTATCTACAATTAAGCAATGGTGTGTTTGTGCATCTGATGGCTGTGTTTAACCAATTGGCTCATATGTGTGGTAATTTGACATTCTGTGTCTAATGTAATGCAAGTGTGTTTAGTGTTTTGCAAATCACTGTGTGTATTGTTTTGCAAAAAGTGAGGCTGACATTGTAGGGGTGCAAATCTGGGCCTATATTTGCTCCTTGAGTGTAAGGTTTTGATAATTGTGTAATACTTTTGATTTGAGTGTTTATGCAATTGAAGAAAACTGTTTATTTATTTTGTACATAGGCTGTGCATATGTTTGTTTGTTTGTTTGTTTATTTGCTTATGTGTATGATTCTTAACTGTGTTTTTATTTTGTTATTGGTGTATATGTGTATGTATACTCCTGTTGGGGCTTCTTGGACCAGATCAATGTTTTATCTGGCTAAATAAATAAATAAATTTATGGGGACTGCCCAGATCCCTCTCATGGACCTGGACCTCACTTTGAGAACCTCTAATGATTCTAGTTATTCAGTATTCTGTGGTTAAAAAAAAAAAAAAAAAAAACGGGGGGGGGGGAGTGACCCCCCCCTCCACCCCCTGGGCTGAAGCCCCCAATGTTTTCTAACCCTAAAAACGCCCCTGTTGCACAACTGATTTGACAAAAAAATCCACCAACGGGGGAAACCCCCCTTCACCCCCCCTCCTCGCCATACCTTGCCTTTTACTGAAATGACGCCACTGCTGCTAGCACAGTCCCTGCAGCTAACCAGGCCTCCCCAGCTAGCATAGTCCCTGCTGCCAAACAGGCCCCTATAGCTAGTTCTGCCCCGTCGGCTAGCACAGTCCCTGCAGCTAACCAGGCCTCCACTGTTAGCCTAGCCCCTGCAGCTCGCAGACCTCCGAGAGCTAGCAAGGCTCGGAGGACTAGCGTGGCTATTGTAGATGATTCTGTGCTTCCAACGTTGTGGCAACAGCTCCATATTATACCAACCTCATATTAATGATCGTGATTTTGGAATGAGATGTTGGACGAGCGCATGTCCACATACTGTACTTTTGGCCAAATGCTACAAATCTACTGTTAAAAAACATTCAACTTTAGGTAGAAAGAGAAGATTTAGGAGCGAGCCGCCATTTTGTACATGTGCATTTTGTCCAAGATCTCTTCACACCCACGTGATTAACTAGGCAGATTGTGGCTGCGATTCTGAGCGGCTCGTTTCAAGAGGGAGGGTTCTTTCTCGCAGCCGAACTGCAGAAAAGGCACTATACATATTTCACATTTCCCAGTGTTGGGAGAACCCCTCATTCTGTAAAAACAATGCAA
>NW_028173804.1:7500-17776 GCF_963971535.1 Notolepis coatsorum | reverse complement strand
GGTTCACAAGTTCACCGTCTGAACAATGGAGGGTCGGTGAGCGAGGCCAGCTGCGTCACCAGAGCACGCTATAGACCACCGCAGCACTTCCGGGATTCTGAAAGCACGGAGGAGATAGCGGGGGAGCAATTAATGAATGTGGATGAGCCTGATTCTCCTGAACCCATTCCAAATCGATCGGAACTTAATCGGCCGAGATAAATTCCCTTTTTCAGCGCCTACGCATGCGCAGATGCCAACGTATTCTGACGGCACGCGACGCGGCGTGAAACCGGGTTAGGACGTTCCATCAGACGGGGGGAGCTTGTGCCTGCTTCGGTGGCCAGTGCAAGATATACCCTACTCGGCCAGTGTCCTTTCAGCCGAACAGGATAATGGAAAAATGATCCCACTCAATGGCCAGACACGTCTTATGGCGACATCTACAATTCGTCGCGTCACGCGTGCCGTCAGAATACGTTGGCAATCTGTGCATGCGTATGGGGAGCAGGCGCTGAAAAAGGGACTTTATCTCGGCCGATTAAGTTCCGATCGATTTGGAATGGGTCGCGCCGTGTTCAGGAGATTCAGGCGCATAAAAGTCTATTGGATCATGTCTCCAGCGCCCCCACAGCCGTAGCTGCAACCACTTACATCAAGGCTCTCATCCACATTCATTAATTTGCTCCCCCCGCAATCTCCTCCCTGATTTCAATGTAACGCGGAAGTGCAGTGGTCTATAGGGAGGTGTAGTGGTTACTTCCTGGTCTATAGGGAGGTGTAGTGGTTACTTCCTGGTCTATAGGGAGGTGTAGTGGTTACTTCCTGGTCTATAGGGAGGTGTAGTGGTTACTTCCTGGTCTATAGGGAGGTGTAGTGGTTACTTCCTGGTCTATAGGGAGGTGTAGTGGTTACTTTCTGGTCTATAGGGAGGTGTAGTGGTTACTTTCTGGTCTATAGGGAGGTGTAGTGGTTACTTTCTGGTCTATAGGGAGGTGTAATGGTTACTTCCTAGTCTATAGGGAGGTGTAGTGGTTACTTTCTGGTCTATAGGGAGGTGTAATGGTTACTTCCTGGTCTATAGGGAGGTGTAGTGGTTACTTCCTGGTCTATAGGGAGGTGTGGTGGTTACGTCATCGCTGTTTCCGGGCCGGTCCACCTCGCTTGAAATTGCAATGTATTTCCCCATTGGCCATTTCTAAATCGTCTCGTTTAAAACAATAAAGCATGAACATTGGCATGGCGTACCTTCTGTCCGTATTCATCCACAATCTATAGCTCAACATGAAAATATTTGCAATTAATCGTAAAAAAAAATCGCTGAATTTTATTTCAACCAAAAATGCTTAAACAATAATGTTAGTGATAGAAGGGAACACATTTTTCTAAGCTTTTCAATGTCCATGAGGCAGAATTGTTACAATAGCTGATAATCCATTTTCCCCAATGATAAATCCCTATACGGGTGGACCTCGCGGGCGGTCCAAAGTGACGTCAGACTAGACCTCCCTATAGAAGGGTCCCGGATGGTGACTGTATGAGTTGATAGTTAACCTCTCTTTACACTGAATGTCTTTGAAAAATTAATAAAAGCTCAGTGACAACAACAACAACAACAACAACAACAACAACAACCAACAACAACAACAACAACAACAACAACATAATTATGTCTTAACACTTTGATCGCCATGGTTAAATTCATAATTTACCATCCCTAGCCAGCTTTATTTGTCTATGGAGAAGTTCCCCTTCTTTGCAGGGCTATAACTTTTTTAATTCTATTGCTAAATTGACATTATTATGGCCCATTCAATGTCCTATATCCATTGTTCAGGGTGTAGCAACGTTATACTTTTTCATTCACATATTCATACTAAAATATGGTCTAAAGTATAAGTATATTTTTATCGTTTTCTGCAGCTTTCTTCAGAACTTGATTTATAGCCCCAAATGCATTATATTGATGATCAAATACAGTTTGGTAGCGATCGGTGCCAGATAAAAAATTCAACTGGAGGTACTTCTAGAAGTTACTACGTATGATCTGATGATGACCGGATGGGCGGGGGGTCGTTTATAATTCCGTGGGCAACGTTATATCATTCACCTAGTGTGGGTCATATGATCATCAGAGCAGTTTATATGGAACACGTTAGAAAATAACGCTGGATCTTACCGTATCTTCCTCGCGCCGTTGGACGATCAGCTTGGAGTAGACAGTTTTCGATTATGGGATATTGATCTAGATGAACCATTTCCAGGTTGTATAATACTATATACGTGCAATACCGGCCAGATCCTCTTAGAGGCGCTATCGCAATAATGCAGTGTGCACTGTGGCTGAAGGGAGCATTCTTTTTTTGCATTTCTTTTGAGTTTCCAGTAGCTGGATTCTATATGTGTAGCCTGTACCTTGGATTACGTTTTGCATCGCAGATTTCACCATGCAATAAGGGATTTATCATCAGCCAATGGACATATCGATCTACCAGATGGCGATCGATAACGGGGAAATGCTCCGGGGGATCCCACCGGACCACGGTAAGATCTGTTTCACGTAAAGTACAGCCCAATCGGGAATTGTCATGATACTCAACCAGGCGTTCGGCCTATGAGGCTAATGAGGCTAACGCGGTTATTGGTAATCAATAATCAGAAACGACGTCCCCCCCCTTTCATGCATACATGCTTGAGGATCGTGCCGATCATATGCAGTTTAAGTTTTAACTGTAGCGTATCTATAACCGAAATGCCATTGGATTTAACGGTATTAGCTATGAGCCCTGTATCTCGGCTTCCAGCAAATATACTAGACCAAATCCGGTATAACGCTTATATTCACGGCGCTATAATTTTTTTTTCTTTAAGTCATTTTGAAGGGACGGTTTATGGACTCAATTGACAATGAGAATGGACAGATAGCAATATTATAAAGTATAGATTTTGTTGTACAAACAGCCCCACGTCTGTTTACATTTCCTGGTCCTCTTGAGATTAATTAGACTCATCCCAGTGGCCGTGATTGTGTTAACAATTGGGTGCACGGAATAGAAAGCAGGGACAATCAAAACCAATATCCAAAATGTTTGCGATTATCATTTTCAATGTGTACATGTATCAAACATCTTTCCTATTTACTGATCGGTCATTCAACGAATAGGGCGCCGTTTGGGTTATCCTTCTTGTACGGCGGCTGGGGCTGCGGCTGCTAACGGGGCTAACGTCCAGCTGCTAACGGGGCTAACGTCCAGCTGCTAATGGGGCTAACGTCCAGCTGCTAACGTCCAGCTGCTAACGGGGCTAACGTCCAGCTGCTAATGTCCAGCTGCTAACGGGGCTAACGTCCAGCTGCTAACGTCCAGCTGCTAACGGGGCTAACGTCCAGCTGCTAACGTCCAGCTGCTAACGGGGCTAACGTCCAGCTGCTAACGGGGCTAACGTCCAGCTGCTAACGGGCTAACGTCCAGCTGCTAACGGGGCTATACGTCCAGCTGCTAACGGGGCTACCGTCCAGCTGCTAACGGGGCTAACGTCCAGCTGCTAACGGGGCTATACGTCCAGCTGCTAACGGGGCTAACGTCCAGCTGCTAACGGGGCTAACGTCCAGCTGCTAACGGGGCTAACGTCCAGCTGCTAACGGGGCTAACGTCCAGCTGCTAACGGGGCTAACGTCCAGCTGCTAACGGGGCTATACGTCCAGCTGCTAACGGGGCTATACGTCCGCTAGGCGCTCTGCAGGCCGAGGGGTCGTTCCGTTTCCACAGGCTTCACTAAAACGGACGTCACGGAGAACATCAGCTATTGTTTACACAGCAACACAGAGGAATAATGGCTGAGTGAACAGGATATGATTAGGAGACGCGGAGCCGTCTCAACGTGGCCCTGGGCTGACCTGTAGGATTTTAATAGAGCATAGATGATCAAATCAAACCGCTCAGAAGCCCCCCCCCCGTCCCCCCCCCCCCCCCAACACTCACAAATGGCCCAAACCGGTGGAAATGATTGGCTTGGCTGCTCGTAGCGTACAATAGCCCCCCCCCCCCCCCCCCCCCCCCCCCCCATCCAAAAGGAAAGGAAATGGGGACAGATATGCCCAAAGCCAAGCTATTTATGGAGCAACTCCAGAGAGGGCTATTAAAAACTTCTCAGTCAAATGCTGATTTGCCTGAGTGGATCACAACACTGGTGTGGAGGGAGGGGCGGCCCGAGGCCCTGTGTTTGGCCCCCCCTCGTCTCCTGACTGGTTAACATTCATTACAGACTGAATTCCCTTTCACACAGAGCAAGGGGCGGGGGCCTGGTTTGGGGAGGGGGGGCGAGGCCAAAGGGGAGATGGATTTTAATGTGGCCCTATTCATTACGCAGTCTTAATTCAGCCAAAGAAATAACATACAATGTGTGAGAGCTCCAGAGAGACCAGACTTCATTTAAAAGGCTACATCGATGGACCTCCACCACCACGCTCATTCTGCTCCTCTGCCCCGCTCTCTGTTTCTCTTAGCTATCCAACTGTGTGTGTGTGTGTGTGTGTGTGTGTGTGTGTGTGTGTAGTGTGTGTGTGTGTGTGTGTGTGTGCGTGCGTGCGTGCGTGCGTGCGTGCGTGTGTGTGTGTGTGCGTGCGTGCGTGCGTGCGTGCGTGCGTGCGTGCGTGCGTGTGTGTGTGTGCGTGCGTGTGTGCGTGCGGTGTGTGTGTGTGTGTGTGCGCGTGTGCGTGTGTGTGTGCGTGTGTGTGTGCGTGTGTGTGTGTGTCTGTATACATGTGCACTTACCTTATGTTTTGGTCTTCTAATTTCATTACATAACCAACCCCCCCAGATACTGAGTCATCTCTGAGTCATGTGTGTACACTCACCTGTGTAGTGTGTGTGTGTGTGTGTGTGTGTGTGTGTGTGTGTGTGTGTGTGTGTGTGTGTGTGTGTGTGTGTGTGTGTGTGTGTGTGTAGTGTGTGTATGTGTGTATCTTGTCCCCGTGAGGGTGTGTCCCGGGCCACAGGGCTGGTAAGGGGGACATCTGCCCCTCTGTCGGGATGGGCGGGAATCACAAAGGCCATCAAAGTGACAGGGGTTAAGTCAATCCATGGCCGACCAGCTGCTCCCCCCCCACACACACACACGCACACACACAAACCACCTTACCCATTCATACTACACACACACACACACACACACACACACACACACACACACACACACACACACACACACACACACACACACACCACCTTACCCATTCATACTACACACAAACACACACACACACACACACACACACAGACACACACAGACACACACACACGCACACCCTCCCTGCCCATTCACACACGCCTCTGCAGAAACGCCCTCCACAACCTGCTTGATGGATCGACACTAATATCATTAGCTTAAACATTCAACAAATTGTAGCAAAACCCCGCTCCGTCCGAACACTTAAAATCATATAAGTCTCCTTGGGCTTTAATTGATTTATCAAATTTCCTTGCAATGGGATTTACATACAGATTCATCCCACCAAGGAGCAGGGGGGGGAGGAAAATCAATTAGGCCTTAAACTGTTAGCCTTTTAGTTAACCAAGGGGATGAGGCAAGCATGCCTGTGTGTTAAATCAACTGCAAGGGCCCTTTCAGAGGGTGGGCTGGAGAGGAGAATAGCAGTGCAGTTTAACTGGCATCCAGTAGCCAAACAATCCCTGGAACAACCCCTCCAGCGAGACTCTCTGAAAAGACACGACTAGGACTATGCTAATAGTCAAATGATATCTAAATATGTGTATATTAAAGATTAATATTTTTTACTTTGTATCTTAAAAGGCTACATTTAAGACTTTAATGTGTGGTACGTTTATGTGGTATTTTATTTAAATTTAATTCATCTCACACAATAAGTACAGTAACATTCCTGTTCCACATGGCTGCAGTTTGTTTTTATTAAGCTACAGTGTGATTTTCTTCAAAAAAAGCATTGAAGTAATTTAAATGAATTAAATGTTTGTTTCTTTCTGTGTAATTAACTAATCTATTTTGGTAACATTCACGAACACATAGGATGGTTTCATTCTGCAAGACATATAATTAAGCAGCGTGATATTTGTGTAGCCACACACACTGTGATGTGGAGCCACACTGAAAGTTTAACTCTATAGTAGCCTACCTTTTTCTTTTGATTAATGTTCATATAAAAATTTGCAGAGATGCAGTATTTTCTTATATTATATGTCTTAACTGTAAATGTGGAGCAGGACTTAACACATTTGATACTACAGCTCAAGAAAAGAAATCTACCTAACAATAAATATTCTCAAGTATCTTAATTCTCTTAATTTTTTTATCTTTATTTTTCAGTTCACAGAATGTTTTCAGACCATTCAAACAATATATAAAGATTTATTTATAAATTATAAAATATTTCACAAGGATTAAATGTTTAGCTTTTGTACATTTTAATGTTTTATTTTTGTATGTCTTCGTTTTTTAATACCCAAACGGTTGTAATGTGGTGTACATTGTGGTGTGGTGTGGTGTACATTGTGGTGTAATGTGGTGTACATTGTGGTGTAATGTGGTGTACATTGTGGTGTAATGTGGTGTACATTGTGGTGTAAGGTGGTGTACATTGTGGTGTAATGTGGTGTACATTGTGGTGTAATGTGGTGTACATTGTGGTGTAAGGTGGTGTACATTGTGGTGTAATGTGGTGTACATTGTGGTGTAATGTGGTGTACACTGTGGTGTAATGTGGTGTACATTGTGGTGTAATGTGGTGTACACTGTGGTGTAATGTGGTGTACATTGTGGTGTAAGGTGGTGTACATTGTGGTGTAAGGTGGTGTACATTGTGGTGTAATGTGGTGTACATTGTGGTGTAATGTGGTGTACATTGTGGTGTAATGTGGTGTACACTGTGGTGTAATGTGGTGTACATTGTGGTGTAATGTGGTGTACATTGTGGTGTAAGGTGGTGTACACTGTGGTGTAATGTGGTGTACATTGTGGTGTAATGTGGTGTAATGTGGTGTACATTGTGGTGTAAGGTGGTGTACACTGTGGTGTAATGTGGTGTACATTGTGGTGTAATGTGGTGTACATTGTGGTGTCATTGTGGTGTAATGTGGTGTACATTGTGGTGTAATGTGGTGTACATTGTGGTGTAATGTGGTGTACATTGTGGTGTCATTGTGGTGTAATGTGGTGTACATTGTGGTGTAAGGTGGTGTACATTGTGGTGTAAGGTGGTGTACATTGTGGTGTAAGGTGGTGTAATGTGGTGTACACTGTGGTGTAATGTGGTGTACATTGTGGTGTCATTGTGGTGTAATGTGGTGTACACTGTGGTGTAATGTGGTGTACATTGTGGTGTAATGTGGTATACATTGTGGTGTAATGGTGGTGTAATGTGGTGTACATTGTGGTGTAATGTGGTGTACATTGTGGTGTAATGTGGTGTACATTGTGGTGTACATTGTGGTGTAAGGTGGTATACATTGTGGTGTAAGGTGGTGTACATTGTGGTGTAAGGTGGTGTACATTGTGGTGTAAGGTGGTGTACATTGTGGTGTAAGGTGGTGTACATTGTGGTGTAAGGTGGTGTACATTGTGGTGTAAGGTGGTGTACATTGTGTGCTGTACTGTCTGAGCCGGCAGGCTGCTGACAGGACATGCAGGAGTGAAGTACAGCCCTCCATTGATGCAAATAGGAACTGCAGCTTCATGTCGACATGAAGGCCACTGATTCTCTCGGATTGGATTTAGGACTTAATGAGATTTTTCTTTTTAAGGTCCTTGATCCCTTTGTACATTTTTAATTTTAGTGCATCTTAACGTTCAGTGTTTTCACCGACGCTACACAATTCATAACCAAAAATGATTAATTTGATCCACTGAAAGAGGCATTTATCACACACAAAAAAAACAACAAACAAGGAAGTGCAATCAATATAACCCACTATCACAGGCTTCTAATTAACACAGCGGCCAACAGGCTACGTATATGAAACGCAACGATTCCCAATTTAAGACGGTATTATCATAAATGAGGAAATGGACACGCGGTTTATCACCGAAAGGGCCAGGTTCGCAGTCGGCTCTTCTGACCTGTGTCACATTATGACATATCAGTTCCCTTAAACATTTGGTCATGATGCCCGTATATCATCACGTTGGTGTCCCTGTAACAAAGCTGCTATCAGCTGCAGTCCTCGTTTTGACAGCTCCCATTGGCTCTTTGACACGGGCAGGTTACACGCAGGTCTCCATGGTGATCATCTTGATATCCATAAAGTCATGAGATGACAACATGTGATGGGCAGCAGGATAATGTGCTGTCTGGAGGTAGAGACATATGGCCATTCTGAGCTCATTGTGGGATTTATATCTGTATAATAAATAAATAAACAGGATGACATGGAGCTGTCACAGGGATGGTAATTACACAGCACTTACAGTGCAACTTCCTCATATGAATCTGTACATTATAAATATATATAAATAATAATATTAAATATTTACTGCTTCATATTGGTACTTAAATGTAGGTACAGCAGAATGCAAATGCTGTATATAATATATATATATATCATATATATTTATTTATTCTCACCGCATATATATCTATCCACACCCGTCTGTATTTACCTGCACATAGTCCTTTTACATATCTGTAGATACTAGATATATATGCCATATCCTACTCTTACTGGTTACGCTGCTGGCCAGTATGACTGCTACCATACTGTCTTCACACCTGTATCATTGTACATATTAATACTACAACTCTGTACACTGATTAGCGCTACACTCAGTAGTAGGCCTACTCATTTGTATATTTTGTACCCAGTTTAATCTCCTGTGCATTGTATATCGCTGTTGCACTTTTTACTGCTACATTTGCACTCTGCTCGGATGCCACATTTATTTTTGTTGTACTGTGGTTGTGCTGTATAATGACAATACATTTCAATCTAATCTAATCTAATCTAATTTAGAGTGTAATTTCCCCGACATTTACCCTATAATCTCGGGGAGTCTAAGTGCTCTGTACTTGCAGAGTAAGAACAGGAGAACAGTGGAAACTTTAAAATCCAATAAGTACCAGTAGGAACCGGTAAATATTGTATATGGCATTAAAATGTAATATCGGAAATGATCGGTATCGGTTTTAAATTTCTTATTTTTTTTTTTACATTTATTTAACCTTTATTTACCCAGGCAAGGAAGTAAGAACAAATTCTTATTTTATTTATTGTGAAAAGTATGCATAATGTTGTGTTTTTGGGGGGGAACCCTGCATATATCGGTATCGGTTGATATCGGTATCGGAAATTAAGAGTTGGACAATATCGGTATGTATATCGGATATCGGTAAAAAAGCCAATATCGAACATCCCTAGTACCGATTCATTACGAGGAAGTTACACTGGAAATTCTTGGAAATTCCAGGGTAACATCGGGGGAACTTACACTCTATATTATACTCTATGGTTCCTTGTTGTCTGCGGGGCGACAGTGGCTCGGGAGGTATAGAGCAGTCGTCTGGCAATCCGGAGGTTCCCGGTTCGATTCCCGCTCCTCCCGGGCAGCGTGTCGATGTGTCCTTGAGCAAGACACTTAACCCCTAATTGCTCCCGACGAGCAGGTTGGCACCTTGCATGGTTTCCTCCGCCGTTGGTGTGTGAATGTGTGAGTGAATGTGTGAGTGAATGTGTAAAATGTGAGTAACAAATAGTAAAGCGCTTTGGATAAAAGCGCTATATAAAAAAGCAGCCATGCCATTTGTCTTTTTCCTTCTGCTGTACCTACATTTTAAGTACCATAGGAACCGGTAAATGTTTTATATGTACAGATTAATACAATGAAGTTACTAGGTAATTATTGGGTACGCAGGCAGCATTATAAAGTGTTTACCGAAAGAAAAAACTGGATGACATGGATCTGATCCAGATGTGGTGGAAGGGTAAACTCAGTTTGCTCAACTTTTGTTTATTTATGAAACAGGGTTTAACCACCTTTTTAAGTTAATATAAATCTTGATGATGTAAATTCAGAGACTAAATGAAAGAGAATCACATTAAAGAAGTTACAAGAGAATATAGATATAGACAGATAGCTAGATACTGTAGATAGATAGATAGCTAGATAGATAGATAGATAGATAGATAGATAGATAGATAGATAGATAGATAGATAGATAGATAGATAGATAGATAGATAGATAGATAGATAGATAGATAGATAGATAGATAGATAGATAGATAGATAGATAGATAGATAGATAGATAGATAGATAGATAGATAGATAGAC
>NW_028173804.1:0-2500 GCF_963971535.1 Notolepis coatsorum | reverse complement strand
AGTCTCTCTCTCTTCCATCTCTTCCAGTCTCTCTCTTCCAGTCTCTCTATTCCAGTCTCTCTTCCAGTCTCTCTCTCCCAGTCTCTCTCTCTTCCAGTCTCTCTCTTCCAGTCTCTCCTCCAGTCTCTCCTCCAGTCTCTCTCTCTCCCAGTCTCTCTTCCAGTCTCTCTCTCCCAGTCTCTCTCTTCCAGTCTCTCTCTTCCAGTCTCTCTCTTCCAGTCTCTCTTCCAGTCTCTCTCTTCCAGTCTCTCTCTTCCAGTCTCTCTCTTCCAGTCTCTCTCTTCCAGTCTCTCTCTTCCAGTCTCTCTCTCTCCCAGTCTCTCTCCCAGTCTCTCTTCCAGTCTCTCTCTCTTCCATCTCTTCCAGTCTCTCTCTTCCAGTCTCTCTATTCCAGTCTCTCTTCCAGTCTCTCTCTTCTAGTCTCTCTCTCCCAGTCTCTCTCTTCCAGTTTCTCTCTCTTTCAGTCTCTCTCTTCCAGTCTCTCTCTTCCAGTCTCTCTCTCCCAGTCTCTCTTCCAGTCTCTCTCTTCCAGTCTCTCTCTCTTTCAGTCTCTCTCTCCCAGTCTCTCTTGCACTCTCTCTCTTCTAGTCTCTCTCTCCCAGTCTCTCTCTTCCAGTCTCTCTCTTCCAGTCTCTCTCTTCCAGTCTCTCTCTCTTCCAGTCTCTCTCTCCCAGTCTCTCTCTTCCAGTCTCTCTCTTCCAGTCTCTCTCTTCCAGTCTCTCTCTTCCAGTCTCTCTCCTCCAGTCTCTCTTCCAGTCTCTCTCTCTTCCAGTCTCTCTCTCCCAGTCTCTCTCTTCCAGTCTCTCTCTCTTCTCAGTCTCTCTCTTCCAGTCTCTCTCTTCTAGTCTCTCTCTTCCAGTCTCTCTCTTCCAGTCTCTCTCTTCCAGTCTCTCTCTTCCAGTCTCTCTCTCTTCAGTCTCTCTCTTCCAGTCTCTCTCTTCCAGTCTCTCTCTTCCAGTCTCTCTCCTCCAGTCTCTCTTCCAGTCTCTCTCTCTTTCAGTCTCTATCTTCCAGTCTCTCTCTTCCAGTCTCTCTCTTCCAGTCTCTCTCTCTCCCAGTCTCTCTCTCCCAGTCTCTCTCTCCCAGTCTCTCTCTTCCAGTCTCTCTCTTCCAGTCTCTCTCTTCCAGTCTCTCTCTCCCAGTCTCTCTCTTCCAGTCTCTCTCTCCCAGTCTCTCTCTTCCAGTCTCTCTCTTCCAGTCTCTCTCTCCCAGTCTCTCTCTCCCAGTCTCTCTCTTCCAGTCTCTCTCTTCCAGTCTCTCTCTTCCAGTCTCTCTCTTCCAGTCTCTGTCTTCCAGTCTCTCTCTTCCAGTCTCTCTCTTCCAGTCTCTCTCTTCCAGTCTCTCTCTTCCAGTCTCTCTCTCCCAGTCTCTCTCCCAGTCTCTCTCTTCCAGTCTCTCTCTCCCAGTCTCTCTCCCAGTCTCTCTCTCGTCTCTCTCTCCCAGTCTCTCTCTTCCAGTCTCTCTCTTCCAGTCTCTCTCTCCCAGTCTCTCTTCCAGTCTCTCTCTCCCAGTCTCTCTCTTCCAGTCTCTCTCTCCCAGTCCTCTCTCTTCCAGTCTCTCTCGTCTCCAGTCTCTCTCTCTCCCAGTCTCTCTCTTCCAGTCTCTCTTCCAGTCTCTCTCTCCCAGTCTCTCTCTTCCAGTCTCTCTTCCAGTCTCTCTCTCCCAGTCTCTCTCTTCCAGTCTCTCTCTCCCAGTCTCTCTCTTCCAGTCTCTCTCTTCCAGTCTCTCTCTCTCCCAGTCTCTCTCTCCCAGTCTCTCTCTTCCAGTCTCTCTCTCTTCCAGTCTCTCTTCCAGTCTCTCTCTCTCCCAGTCTCTCTCTCCCAGTCTCTCTCTTCCAGTCTCTCTCTCTTCCAGTCTCTCTTCCAGTCTCTCTCTCTTCCAGTCTCTCTTCCAGTCTCTCTCTCTCTCCAGTCTCTCTCTTCCAGTCTCTCTCTCTCCCAGTCTCTCTCTCTCCAGTCTCTCTCTTCCAGTCTCTCTCTCTTCCAGTCTCTCTTCCCAGTCTCTCTCTCTCCCAGTCTCTCTCTCCCAGTCTCTCTCTTCCAGTCTCTCTCTCTTCCAGTCTCTCTCTCCCAGTCTCTCTCTTCCAGTCTCTCTTCCAGTCTCTCTCTCTTCCAGTCTCTCTTCCAGTCTCTCTCTCCCAGTCTCTCTCTTCCAGTCTCTCTCTCTTCCAGTCTCTCTCTTCCAGTCTCTCTCTCCAGTCTCTCTCTTCCAGTCTCTCTTCCAGTCTCTCTCTCTTCCAGTCTCTCTCTCCAGTCTCTCTCTATTCCAGTCTCTCTCTCCCAGTCTCTCTCTATTCCAGTCTCTCTCTCTTCCAGTCTCTCTCCCAGTCTCTCTCTCTCCAGTCTCTCTCTATCCAGTCTCTCTCTCTTCCAGTCTCTCTCTCCAGTCTCTCTCTCCCAGTCTCTCTCTTCCAGTCTCTCTCTCCCAGTCTCTCTCTCCAGTCTCTCTCTCCACCAGTCTCTCTCTTCCAGTCTCTCTCTTCCAGTCTCTCTCTATTCCA
>NW_028173805.1:0-39028 GCF_963971535.1 Notolepis coatsorum | reverse complement strand
ACATACTGGAACACACGCACAAATACACACACGTTACACACACGCCTAAATACACACACGTTACACACACGCCTAAAAAAATCTTTTCGTCACCTCTTACTCCTGTAGCCCCACATGCTAAGGCTATTCCATCAGGCAAGTACAATGGATAATATGTGTTTTTATACCTGTGAGTTTCTAATGGATGTTGAACAATATATTAATAAAATAATACGACACAATGTATTAATAAAATAATATGATACAATGTATTCATAAATTAATATGATACAGTGTATTCGTAAAATAATATTATACAATGTATTCATAAAATAATATTATACAATGTATTGTCGCAAATATCTTTTGTATAATAATTTCAAAGACGTTTGTAGATTTGAATTTGATTTAAAGTGAATTAAATAGGCTAATTCAATTTGGTCACTTATTCGATAAGGATGAGGATTATGTTGTTATTTCATGGTAACAGCAGAGAATGTTAATATGATTATCTGATCTCTTGAAAGCACATCCATGTAGTCTGAGACTATAACCATAACATTGTAAAAGCAATGTTTGGCTTTGATACGGTTTCATCTTCCAGCACGTTCCCATTACCATGACTCCATCAGAGGTCAAGCCTCTAGCATTACAACAAAAACACTCTCTAGCATTACAACAAAACACTCTCTAACATTACAACAAAACACTCTCTAGCATTACACCAAAACACTCTCTAGCATTACAACAAAACACTCTCTAGCATTACAACAAAACACTCTCTAGCATTACAACAAAACACTCTCTAGCATTACAACAAAACACACTAACATTACAACAAAACACTCTCTAGCATTACAACAAAACACTCTCTAGCATTACAACAAAACACTCTCTAGCATTACAACAAATCGCTTTCTAGCATTACAACAAAACACTCTCTAACATTACAACAAAACACTCTCTAACATTACAACAAAAACACTCTCTAACATTACAACAAAACACTCTCTAGCATTACAACAAAACACTCTCTAGCATTACAACAAAACACTCTCTAACATTACAACAAAACACTCTCTAGCATTACAAACAAAACACTCTCTAACATTACAACAAAACACTCTAGCATTACAACAAAACACTCTCTAACATTACAACAAAACACTCTCTAGCATTACAACAAAACACTCTCTAGCATTACAACAAAACACTCTCTAGCATTACAACAAAACACTCTCTAACATTACAACAAAAACACTCTCTAACATTACAAACAAAACACTCTCTAACATTACAACAAAAACACTCTAGCATTACAACAAAACACTCTCTAACATTACAACAAAACACTCTCTAGCATTACAACAAAACACTCTCTAACATTAACAACAAAACACTCTCAAACATTACAACAAAACACTCTAACATTACAACAAAACACTCTAACATTACAACAAAACACTCTCTAACATTACAACAAAACACTCTCTAACATTACAACAAAACACTCTAACATTACAACAAAACACTCTAACATTACAACAAAACACTCTCTAACATTACAACAAAACACTCTCTAGCATTACAACAAAACACTCTCTAACATTACAACAAAACACTCTCTAACATTACAACAAAACACTCTCTAACATTACAACAAAACACTCTCTAACATTACAACAAAACACTCTCTAACATTACAACAAAACACTCTCTAACATTACAACAAAACACTCTAACATTACAACAAAACACTCTCTAGCATTACAACAAAACACTCTAACATTACAACAAAACACTCTCTAACATTACAACAAAACACTCTCTAACATTACAACAAAACACTCTCTAACATTACAACAAAACACTCTCTAACATTACAACAAAACACTCTAACATTACAACAAAACACTCTCTAACATTACAACAAAACACTCTAACATTACAACAAAACACTCTCTAACATTACAACAAAACACTCTCTAGCATTACAACAAAACACTCTAACATTACAACAAAACACTCTCTAACATTACAACAAAACACTCTCTAGCATTACAACAAAACACTCTAACATTACAACAAAACACTCTCTAACATTACAACAAAACACTCTCTAACATTACAACAAAACACTCTAACATTACAACAAAACACTCTCTAACATTACAACAAAACACTCTAACATTACAACAAAACACTCTCTAGCATTACAACAAAACACTCTCTAACATTACAACAAAACACTCTCTAGCATTACAACAAAACACTCTCTAACATTACAACAAAACACTCTCTAGCATTACAACAAAACACTCTCTAACATTACAACAAAACACTCTCTAGCATTACAACAAAACACTCTCTAGCATTACAACAAAACACTAGCATTACAACAAAACACTCTAACATTACAACAAAACACTCTCTAGCATTACAACAAAACACTCTCTAACATTACAACAAAACACTCTCTAGCATTACAACAAAACACTCTCTAGCATTACAACAAAACACTCTCTAACATTACAACAAAACACTAGCATTACAACAAAACACTCTAACATTACAACAAAACACTCTCTAACATTACAACAAAACACTCTCTAGCATTACAACAAAACACTCTCTAACATTACAACAAAACACACTCTAACATTACAACAAAACACTCTCTAGCATTACAACAAAACACTCTCTAGCATTACAACAAAACACTCTCTAGCATTACAACAAAACACTCTCTAGCATTACAACAAAACACTAACATTACAACAAAACACTAGCATTACAACAAAACACTCTAACATTACAACAAAACACTCTCTAGCATTACAACAAAACACTCTCTAACATTACAACAAAACACTAGCATTACAACAAAACACTCTCTAGCATTACAACAAAACACTCTAGCATTACAACAAAACACTCTCTAACATTACAACAAAACACTCTAACATTACAACAAAACACTCTCTAACATTACAACAAAACACTCTCTAGCATTACAACAAAACACTCTAACATTACAACAAAACACTCTCTAACATTACAACAAAACACTCTCTAACATTACAACAAAACACTCTCTAACATTACAACAAAACACTCTCTAGCATTACAACAAAACACTCTCTAACATTACAACAAAACACTAGCATTACAACAAAACACTCTCTAGCATTACAACAAAACACTCTCTAGCATTACAACAAAACACTCTCTAACATTACAACAAAACACTCTCTAACATTACAACAAAACACTCTCTAACATTACAACAAAACACTCTCTAGCATTACAACAAAACACTCTAACATTACAACAAAACACTCTAACATTACAACAAAACACTCTCTAACATTACAACAAAACACTCTAACATTACAACAAAACACTCTCTAACATTACAACAAAACACTCTCTAACATTACAACAAAACACTCTCTAACATTACAACAAAACACTCTCTAGCATTACAACAAAACACTCTCTAACATTACAACAAAACACACTCTAACATTACAACAAAACACTCTCTAGCATTACAACAAAACACTCTCTAGCATTACAACAAAACACTCTCTAGCATTACAACAAAACACTCTCTAGCATTACAACAAAACACTAACATTACAACAAAACACTAGCATTACAACAAAACACTCTAACATTACAACAAAACACTCTCTAGCATTACAACAAAACACTCTCTAACATTACAACAAAACACTAGCATTACAACAAAACACTCTCTAGCATTACAACAAAACACTCTCTAGCATTACAACAAAACACTCTCTAACATTACAACAAAACACTCTAACATTACAACAAAACACTCTCTAACATTACAACAAAACACTCTCTAGCATTACAACAAAACACTCTAACATTACAACAAAACACTCTCTAACATTACAACAAAACACTCTCTAACATTACAACAAAACACTCTCTAACATTACAACAAAACACTCTCTAGCATTACAACAAAACACTCTCTAGCATTACAACAAAACACTCTCTAGCATTACAACAAAACACTAACATTACAACAAAACACTCTAACATTACAACAAAACACTCTCTAACATTACAACAAAACACTCTAACATTACAACAAAACACTCTCTAACATTACAACAAAACACTCTCTAACATTACAACAAAACACTCTCTAACATTACAACAAAACACTCTCTAGCATTACAACAAAACACTCTCTAACATTACAACAAAACACACTCTAACATTACAACAAAACACTCTCTAGCATTACAACAAAACACTCTCTAGCATTACAACAAAACACTCTCTAGCATTACAACAAAACACTAACATTACAACAAAACACTAGCATTACAACAAAACACTCTAACATTACAACAAAACACTAGCATTACAACAAAACACTCTCTAGCATTACAACAAAACACTAGCATTACAACAAAACACTCTCTAGCATTACAACAAAACACTCTCTAGCATTACAACAAAACACTCTAACATTACAACAAAACACTCTAGCATTACAACAAAACACTCTCTAGCATTACAACAAAACACTCTCTAGCATTACAACAAAACACTCTAGCATTACAACAAAACACTCTCTAGCATTACAACAAAACACTAACATTACAACAAAACACTAACATTACAACAAAACACTCTAGCATTACAACAAAACACTCTAACATTACAACAAAACACTCTAGCATTACAACAAAACACTCTAGCATTACAACAAAACACTCTAGCATGCCGCTGCATATAAATTAATTTGGAACAACAAACCTCCACGAATAAAAAGATCCACTGCACAGAGAAATTAAGCCGAAGGGGGTTTAGCATTTCCAGACTTCAAATATTACTTTAAAGCGTTCTCTTTAACACTTTCTATGCCACTCACGAGTTTTCTCGGAATGATTAATATTACGTTGAAAGCCACTCACGAGATTTCTCTGATTTTTTTTTATTTATTCTTTTAGCGATCTGAAATCATATTGCATCACGCGAGCCTACCCTAGTCTACCCGAGAGCCGCCGGCGATCAGATGTGGAAAAAAGCGCCCCCTATCGTCTCCCAGATGACATAAAGGATTTTGGAATGGACTCAATGAAAATGGATGGGGGAAAAAATCCTGTACTCCACATTTTCCAGTCCACTGATGCAGCCGGGGTTACCACAGTTCATTATGGATCCTCTGAGCGCCGCGGATCATGAATTCTACTGTATGCACGTTAGATCTATACACTTATCGATTTTTTTCGAATGGTGATCAGGAATTGGAATATACCAGTTGGATACCATCTGATGTCAGGTAAGGAATCTATGTTATCAGTGTTAGGATAATCAGACTCATTTTTATGAAGATATAAGCTGTTTTGTGAAATGTGCTCTATCGGTTTTACTGAAAAAACCATGAGGAAATGAACAAGGCTATTATCAGCGCGCGGCTCGAATGGGCGTGCGTGTACGTATAATATTGATCATCTAGCGTTTATTTGAAAACGATTCATAAATAGGCCGACAAATATCAACGTTCTGGAATATTCCAGTAAAAGACGATTATCAAAGAATGGCCCAGAATGGGCTGTTTTTTACCTCAAAACAGGTGCTTTTCAAAATGCTCTCAAACGGAAATGAAGCGATAAAAAACCAATCTGCCTCGACAGCACTGACTGGAAAATGATTCTTTGATAAGCGACGGGCAGATTAGCAGTGATGGGCAAGCTACTTGGAAAATGTAGCAAGCTACACTACAAGTTACTCTCGATTAAATATAGCTAAACTACAATGGAAGCTATCCCCAGAGAAATGTAGCAAGCTACACTACAAGAACATGGCTAAAATAGCTAGCTACATCGGCACTACTTTTTTTTTTTTTTTTACTTTGTGATCAAGTTTACACCAAACAAATAGGCAGGCAAAAAAATAGCTCAGTTTGATTGTTTATTACAAAACTGAAACAAGCCCTCGGTCTGGCTTTTTGTGTCATCCTTTTAACATGAGGAAAGAACTGTGGAAACGTAATAAATAAAAGGCAGTGAAACAATAATAAAATAAACACAAATATATACTCCCTCTATTGGAATGGAGACTTTTCAGCACAGGATAAACTACTGTTTCAACTCAAACCACAGTAACAAAATGACAATAACCTGGCCAAAGAAAAAGTGCAAGAAACATTTGTCTACAAAATAGACATTAACGAAATCCTATGTAACATTTATACATTCTTAAGTATGGAAATAAGCAGCATGGGGTAATCGGCATTGGAACTATACTACTACAGTATGTACTCAGAGTATAACACTCAAGCTTGACACTGCTAGACAAACAATACTATCCTTGGCTGCTAGATATGTAACTCACAAAACATTCCATGGCCACAGGTTGAGAAGCACTGGTCTAGGACGATCTTTTCCCTATTTTTTTCTTTTCTCCACCCCCCAATGTACAGTGTACAGTGTCCCCCTACCCCAACCCCCCCCCCCCCCCCCAATGTACAGCCCCCACCCACCAACCCCACCAACCCAACCTCCTCCAATGTACAGTTTCTACATCAAATGTATATACACTCTTTTTCTGGACACTTTTTGTATCACAAACAGTACTGTATTTGCAAATCTGATATGTCATAAATGTATAGATGTAGCAGTACTGTCTATCTGTATGTCGTGCATATATGTTATGATGAATTGAAAATGGGGGACCCTGATGTAAACAAGACGAAAGTCTTTCTCTGGTCTGCATCCCCTTAACAATTGTATGTATTGAGCTGTACTGTACTGTACCCATTCTGCAATCTGTTAATACACTTTTCAATCAATCAATCAATAATATTGTTCATAGCAGCTAGCCTATCTCAGACAGACTGTTAGTTAAAGCTGTTGATAAAAAGTGCACTGACTTGTGTGCTGTTTGGGAACAGTTGACAATGTTTATGTAAAGACAGTAAGGGTTTTCATCAGCTCACCTGAATATGTGTTCTCAAGTTAGTATTGGACGTGTGGGACGTCGAGAGCAGCTTCGTTTTTGGTTGACACAATAAACACCTAAACACATATGTTTTAGGCGTTTTTTCAGTCAAACTCATAAACGTGTCCAGGTAGGGCCATGGAGATGCAGTGTTGTTATTGTTGTTGACATCATCTTCATCAATGTCATCAGTGGAAACATCAAATCCCTCTGCCATTATTTCGCGCTGTTATTGTAAATTCATCCATTCATTCTCATTCAGTGGTCTGCGTTTAGATTTTCACTTCCTGGTTTGCGGCCTGGAGTCCCGCCCTATCCTGCCTCTGATTGGCCTACCCGTAATATTTTGGCCTACCATACCCAATCGTGAGTCGTCACTCATATCTAAACAAACCAACCAATCATAGTGGGTTTTTTACGGGGAGTTTTTTTTTCTCCTCGCAGATCTTCCTGTCTAGACTGCGAAAGTAGCGTGTAACGTTTCTCGTCGCTACGTTACTACTTCGTTCTATAAACAGCTCCGCTACAGAGACCGCTACCCTGGTTAAAAAGTAGCGAGCTACCAGCACGCTACTGAGAATTGTAGTTAAGCTATGTAGCTTCGCTACTTGTAGCAAGCTACTGCCCATCACTGCAGATTAGACACATAGCCATAATTTAAAACATAGATTAGGCGATATTAACGTGAACATTAAAGTGGATGGTGGCATTCAAGCGCTAACTCTGGCGCCACCTGGTGGCACTGAAAGTGTTAAGACCACTGATCACCTGGTTTGATTCTCAAGCAGCGGTATCCTGGAGACCATTAGAGGAGAACATAGTGGCCCCACATAGACTGCAGGATATAGTGTACACCAACTTATCAATTAAGCAATGCAACTTAAGATTTGGCCCTCTTATTACACATGTGATCCAGATATGGCGTGACACACATAAAAAGTGTACTAACCACCATAAATGGCACAGGCATTCTCCCCTATTTAATAACAATTTACTCATTATTGAACAACAACCTATCAGATACCCTGATTGGGAAAAGAAAGGCATACACACATTGGGGGATATCTTCGATGACCATGGTTTCCGCAGTTATCGAGATATATTCAACAAATTTAACCTCACCAGTTCCACTTATTTCTTCTATCTACAAATAAGAGCAGCGTTGAAGGCTCACGGAGTCCCATTAGATGTTCCACTTGAGCACCACAGATTTCACAAATTCTTTTATGACAAGGAGACGTCGAGAGGTTTTGTCTTTGACATTCCTGTCCTGTGCCTTGCTGTTTCCAAACCAGGCAGTGATGTTTCCGGTCAGAATGCTGGAACTGCACACAAGCCTCAGAGTAAGAAGGACGGGTTTGAGACCAAGATGGCTGATCAAAGTGTGGGAAGAAATGTAAACGGGGGCCAATCAAAAGGAGCAAGATACTAAGTAAACGGAAGACAGGGTAGATATAGGACAGAGACACAGGGGGATTCTGATTGGCAGGGCGATCGAAATGTGAGGTTAAACCCAAAATGAGACACAACCCAAACCACAAGAAATATTTAACTAGGATAATGAGGCCCTAATGTCATACATGGGAATGATAGATGTATGGATGGAGCTGAACCCACAGGGTAGGGATTACACACATTATTCATCACCGCCACACTTGGTTTACTCAAGGACCCACTACATGGTGATGTTTAACAAAGATAGACACAGAATTAGGGATTGTGTGATATTGATACGATGGATCTTTTCAGACCATGGCGCTGCATGTGCTCGACATGACCTTGAATCTGGGAAACACCCCCTCTGGAGACTGAACTCGAGTATTTTAAGCACGTAGCGCTCGGTCACGCACTCGTGTGCACGTCGCGGCACTTTGTGCTCGTCTGGTGGCTCCGAGCTGCGTTTTTCAACCAATCAACCGATACATTGTTGGAAAGTTGAATTTGCTGCCTTTCGATCGTCACAATTGAGAACTACTCATCATCATCATCATTAGGTGGCTTCTTCGTTCCGAAGGTTGCCTATCACTCTCCAACCCATTCTGTCCCCAGTTCTTCTCTCCAACTCCGTGACTCCGCCTCTCACTCCGCTCCAATCACAGACGTTGTCTACCCAGCCTCTTCTTGGTCTTCCACTTCCTCTCTTTCCATCCACCTTCCCCATCACCACCTTCTTGAACATCTCCCTGCTGGATCCTCTCAGAACATGCCCGCACAACTCCATCTTTCTCTTTTTCAACCTCTCCAGCAGCTGTCCTCCTTGCATATCCGCTCTTCTCAGTACCTCCTCATTCTTGATCTTATCCTTCCATGTTATCTTCAGCATCTTCCTCAGCGTCCACATTTCAAAAGAGTCTATCATCCTCTTTGCCTCTTCATTCAGCGTCCATGCTTCTGCTCCGTATGAAAAGACTGACATAACATACGTTTCCAAAATCCTGGTCTTCGTTTTCCAACTTATGTTTCTTCTCAATAATTCTTTATGGTTCCAGAATGCGCCCTTTGCAATTCCGGTTCTTCTCTTAACTCAATCGTCAGAAATGATAGGAATAAGTATGGAGGTGTGGTGTCTGCATGTACATACATAAAGATACCAAAATTCGTACAGCGCTGCGGTGCAACACGGCCGTCCCGGGTTCGACTCCCGGACCCGGCGATCTTTGCCGAATGTCTTCCCCGTCTGTCTCCCATTCTCCCTCTCTCTCTCTGCCGGACTGCCCGGAGAAAAACAATAAAAATCTACCAAAAACATAATAATAATAAAAATAGAAAAGAAATACCAAATTCATTAACCGTACTGACCAGAATCATGAGGCAATTGAAACTGTATGGGTTGAAATTTGCCGTTAGTCGACTATTGGTAAAAAATAAAAAAATAAAAAGTATAATATTTTTTTATCTTTTTTTTTTTATCATTCCATTTGGGCTGTGGGGGGGGGTGCTTAATGTCTGAAGGTGTCGACTGAAGGCTTCTTGTCCTCTGCAAAAGCATGCAATTGGTCCACTGATGGATACATCTTGATATTTGTCTAGTCTAGAGGGTGAAATCCTCTTTCAGTGCCTCTGTGCCTGTTTTCGTAGGCAGTTAGCCTCTGGTATGCGCGCCATTAGCGTTAGCCACGTTTCTAGGCCTCTTTTCTTTTGGAAAGAATGATAAAAAAAATTTATAATTAAAACATTATTTTTTTTAATATATATTCGACTAAGAGGTTGGCCAGTCGACTACGGCTCCTTTCGACCGATTAGTCGACTAATAGGGGTCAGCCCAGTACTGAATTCTGCCATCCGGACACATGCAATTTGAAATATTATTATAGAATATAGAATACCAAATTACCTTATTATAGCCAACTTGCACATCTATGGATTGGGCCAAATCTCCTCTTTCAAATGGCAGTTCAATTTGGATGTAGTATCTCCAGGCGTGCACTGAAGAACCGTGAATGAAATCTACTGTATGTACAGTTCCATTCTTATAAGTTTCAAGTTTCAAGTTTCTTTAATAGTTGTCATACAGAAGTACAGAATACTTTTATACAAAATGCTTCTTACTGTTTCGCTCCAGAGACTGTGCTAGACAAGATAAGTATGAAATAAAATAGTATAGCATGTAAAATAGAAGTAAAAATAGAGGTCACAGTGTTCAGTAGAGACATATGTACAATGTTCGATACAGATAGATAATGTTTCAAGTTTGTTTATTACTCATCACAATAAAATACACGTACTTTACGGTGAAATGCTTGGTTCTCTATGAGCCCCTGAGAGAAAAAGTAAGTAAGAAAGTAAGTAAAAAGTAAGTAAAAAAAAGTAAGTAAAGAGGAATATACAATATACATATATACAATATACAGTACAATATACAATATAAAAGTACAACCTATATACAGTCTAAGTACAGTGAGAAAAATGTGTAAACAGTGAGGTACAATGCAGAAAATGAGGTACAAAACTTTGAGGTAAGGTGCAATGGACCTATCTCAAACCTTGCCCTCTTTTCTTGATCCTCCAATCACAGCTGTCGCTTACCTCGGACTTCCTTGGTAAGCGACAGCTGTGATTGGAGGATCAAGAAAAGAGGGCAGGGTTTGAGATAGGTCTATTGCAAATGGGGTATGAATGTAGTGCAAATCTCTTTAATAGAGCATCAGCTTCAGTGATCTCTTTGCTTTTGTTTGCACAGGGTGGATCCCTTCAGTGATCCCTTCAGGATCCACCGGGATCCAGGAGTGGAAATGATGAACCGTGCTGCTGACAGGAAGCAGCTCACAGCGGCTAGAGGACGCAGCACTGATGGCCGTGGCCGTTCATTATTTGTTTGACTGCTGCTATTATGTTACACAGGTTGCCTTTAATAAGAGATGTGTCGTTTTGACAGTTGCATTGTGAAATCAACTGTACCATATCCCACCTGCACTGCAGTACACATCTTTGTGACAACTCTTTGATAACTAAGTGTGAGGGATCCTTGCTAAAGTTGTGTGTGAATATCAGATGATCAATATCAGAACGTGTTGACTACCAAATACCAGCAAAAGCCCAGTATCGGTCCAGCTCTAGTATGTACTGTATATTACTTACAGTATGAGAAAGGATAAAGTAACCTTTGTTACTTAGTCTTGTGTGGTTTCATTGAACCCATTTTCATTGAGATATCAAGAGGTGAGAAGCGATGCCCCTGGCGCTTTCCCCTTTCATCAATCTCTATAGCTTAACTTTGAAGCTAAATCTACCCCCTGTGCCAGGGAGCCAGCAGGACTCATCCCAGATCAGTCTCCAGACATGGGCATGCCTGTTCTTGTATTGGGGAAAGGTCAATAAGCTCCCAGGGTTCCGGTTTGAGATGTTCGGGTAGACGGCCACTAAAGAGCTCCTGGTCAAAGAACAACGAAAAAAGGAAGTTAAAGGGGAACAATTTTATTATTTCTTTCACTATTTGGGCACTTTTACACAATTCCTGTGAGTCTATGGAACACCTCTGTAATAATTTTTTATTCATTGTTTTGTATTTCTAATGAAGTACTCAAAAACAGCATTTTTCTACCTCAAGATCTTAAGCCGTTTTGAGCCTGGGCTCCAACCACGGTGGGGCCTGATGCCACACAGCCACATTATTATGCAGCTGACATCTCTGACATCACAGATCAGCACATTTTCAGATGACTCAGTTCAGTGAGGGTGAATATTGTGAGAGGAGAATTGGAAGAATGCGCCAATATGAGAATTAGAGACATAGATCATATTAATATAAGTCCACATAGCTATGAAACAATGCTAAACACTGAAAAAGGCCATTTATAAGACAGTTCCCCTTTAAAATATCTAAAACAAAATAAAAAGTGACAATTCAATGATATAAGAGAAAAGGAAGGATGAACACGAGAAAAAGCTAAAGAAAAGTGACCCCAGAAGAGAGGAAAGTTATCGAGGAGGTGACGCAGGAGGTAATTCAAGCTAGCATGACACAAGGTGACAGAGCAGAGGTGCCCACTTGGGTAGTGGAGCTACAAGCTAGCATACAGACTAGCATCCAAGCTAACACGCAGAACATCCAGAACAATATCGACAGACTCAGAGAAGAAATTAATAAGAGACTCGAGACAATTGATGGAAAACTACAGGAACAAGAGAAAGAAATAAGGATGTTAGAAGACAGGACAGCTGAAACGGAGGAATGGAATACAGAAATACAAGGAATTCTAATGGCGACGCTCGAACAACAAAACATGTTGAGAGAAAAGCTAACAGACTTGGAGGGGAGGTCAAGGAGAAATAATATACGAATATGGGGACTGAGAGAAGGGATAGAAGGAGACTCGATAACCAAATATGTAGACAACCTAATTCGAGAAGAATTGGAAATGTCAGACCTCGACAAGATAGAGATTCAAAGGGCACACAGGGCCCTAGCGCCGAAGCCACAGATAAACAGACCACCGAGAGCAGTTATAGTTAATTTCTTGAAATTCGAAGTCAAAGAAAACATTCTCAGAGCAGCCTGGCAGACGAAGATGGAGGTGGAGGGGCAGAGGATAACCTTCGACCATGACTATTCAACAGAGGTGGCTGTAAAACGTCGGAGCTATGTTCAGATAAAAAATACTTTGAAAGAGAAAGGAATCAGATTTCAATCACCAATGACCACGCTGAAGGTCCATTGGAAAGAAGGCATCAAGGTGTACAACGACGTGCGGGAAGCGACGAGGGACATGAACCGGAGAGGTTGGAAGGTGCCGGGAGGAGAAGAAGAGAGACAGACGCTGATGCAGAGGTTGGAAAAGGCGAGAAGATGGACCAGGGTCGAGGGACGAGGACGAGGAGAGGAGGACGGGAAGGTGAAAGAGATCTGAACCGATTCAAAGCGGATCAACTGAGAGAAACAACGAAAAGACACAGGGAGGGGGAGCAGAGAGGAGACGAGAGGGGACACGGTGATCCAAGGAAGGATAAGTACAATACACATTAGACTGGTATACATGTGACACACACAATACAAGTAAATGTAAACATGAAAAATGCAATGAGAAGATGGTAAAGTACATACGAGATAATTATACCAAAAGTTATAAAAAAGGACATGGAGATTCAAGAGATATATTGAGACGGACATGAAAGAACCACAGGATTACACACGTGACACATAATACAAATAGACGGGAACATGAAAGTGACTAATGCAGAGCTTTTGACCGGGAGCTCGGAGGTCGCACACAGAACAAGTTGGACATGTATAGTGCGCATCTTTTAGCCACTAGGGGGAGCCCTCTCACTAGGAGAGCCACTACTCCCCACCCGCCAGCGGGGGAAAGAGGGATATGACTGAGACCCTCTACTAACATGGAAGTACCAAGTGTTAATGTTGATGTTAATGTTTATTATGGTTATATGTATGTAAATCAGACAGGGATAGCAGAGGCTACAACCACAAATATTATTTTATGTGACATGGGTAGAACGGGAGAACATTTGGAAAAGAAATATGACACAAGTTAAGGGTATCAAAATTATGTCGTTGAATGTTAATGGTATGAATAGTCCGATCAAAAGGAGTAAGGTGATGACGAAACTTAAGAAAGAAGAGGCGCAAGTTATCTTCTTACAAGAAACACATCTAATATCACAAGAACATGAAAAGCTGAAGAGATTCGGGTATGGGAATTTGTTTTATAGTTCTTTTAAACAGAACCTTAGAAGAGGAGTAGCTATACTAGTTAAGAACACAGTGAAGTTTGAAATTATCAGGGAAATAAGGGATAAAGAGGGGAGGTATGTAATGGTCAAGGGGAAAATGGAAGGTCAAATGGTAACACTAGTGAATGTGTATGCTCCACCAGAAAGTGAGAAATATCTCACTTTTGAAACAATCTTTGATATCATAGCGATGGAAGGGGAAGGGGTCCTAATCTGTACAAGTGATTTTAATGTAGTACTGAACTATGACATAGACATGACAAGCACAAATAAATGGAGGACAAACATTAGCAAATATATGAATATACAAATGGCAGAATTAGGAATCATGGATATATGGAGAGAAATGCGCACACTAGATAGGGGAATACACACATTATTCGCATCCACACACAACATATTCAAGGATAGACTATTTTCTCATGACAACAGGAGACAGATACAGGGTAGAAGACTGCAGGATAGGGGTAACGTACATATCAGACCATAGCGCAATATATCTGACAGTGAATCTTAAAAGTAGGCGGAGAAATACAGTTTGGAGACTGAACATAGGACTAACGAAGTAAAAGGAGACATAATTAGATACAGAGAAGAAAATGATAATGGAGACCCAAACATTTTATGGGATGCACTAAAGGTAGTAATATGTGGAAAATGTATAGCAAAGACGGCATTACTCAAGAAGGCCAGAATAGAGACATACCAGAACTTGATAAAGAAACTGAAAGAATTAAAGAAAGAACACCAAAGCTCAAAGAACCAAAAGACACTTAGAGAGGTAAAGGAAGTTAGAGGAAAGATAAACAAAGAACTGCTGACAGAAATAGAGAAGAAAGCTAGATACATGAAACAGACATACTATGAAGGAGGACCGAGAGCGACCAGACTTTTAGCTAGACGAATCAGGACACAACAAAAACTGAACACAATACACACAATAAGGGACACGAACACAAACAAAATACTAAGAGAACCAGCTGAAATAGAGAAGACATTTGAAGAATACTATAAGAAACTATACACAACCGATAGTGGCAGGAGAAGAGGAGATAGAGAAATCTTTTGAAAAATTTGATCTACCATCGATAAGGAACGAACAGAATGAAATATTAAATGCAGAGATTACAGAACAGGAAGTGGGGAATGCGATCAGTAAAGCAAAGAACAGTAAGTCGCCGGGTAGCGACGGATTCCCCTCTGAATTCTACAAAACTTTTAGACAGGAACTGAGCCCCATATTAGAAGCAGCATTCAGACACACGATGAAAGAAGGCACAATGCCACCTTCATGAAAAGAAGCCATAATTACTACAATTCCAAAAGAAGGGAAAGACAGAGAACTATGTAGCAGTTTCAGACCAGTGTCCATACTTAATGTAGATTACAAGATGTATACATCAATAATATCCAAAAGATTTGAGACATTTATGACAGATATTATAGACGAAGACCAGAACGGATTTATTAAAGGAAGACAGACACAGCATAACATAAGGAAGACAGTGCAGGTGGTAGAGGAGATACGAAAGGAAGGAGGAAGTGCAGTATTAGTTAGCCTAGATGCAGAAAAAGCATTCAACAGTGTAAGCTGGATATTTCTATATAAAGTATTGGAGAAATTTGGATTCGACAAAAACGCTATGAAAACAATTAGGGCATTATATCGAGAACCGACGGCAAGGATTAAGGTAACAGTCTGACGGACAGGATTAAACTAGAGAGAGCTACCAGACATGGTTGTTGTCTTTCGCCGACGCTCTTCGATGTATTCATCGAACCACTGGCTCAACTAATTAGACAGACCAAAGACATCAAAGGGGTGGAGATAAGGGGAACAGAACATAAATTGGGACTGTTCGCAGATGACGTGATAGTATATATGAGACAACCAGACATAAGCTTTCCGACACTGATGGATTTACTGACAGAATATGGATATTACTCAGGGTATAGACTCAACGTGACGAAGACACAGACTTTAGCACTGAACTACACTCCAACGATAGATATCAAAGAAAAATACAAAATTAAATGGGACATGGACAGAATCAAGTACTTAGGGGTGAACATTACAAGAGGGGTGGAGGGGTTATACGAGGCAAACTATACACAGATTCATCAGAAAATCAAGAGAGACCTAGAAAGATGGACAGTAATGCCCCTAGATTTCAGCTCAAGGATCGAAATCATTAAGATGAACATATTACCAAGGTTATTATGCCTATTTCAGTCTTTACCTATATTAATACCACAAAAACAATTCAGGGAATGGGATAGACAGATATCAAGATTAATTTGGGGGGGGGGGGGGGGGGAAGACCAAGGATCAGATATGTGACTCTACAACTACCAAAGGAGAAAGGAGGAATGGCAGTACCCAGTTTAGAAGGCTATTACTATGCAGCAAAGCTTAGGACAGTAGCATGCTGGTGCAATGTGAATTATGAAGCCAAATGGAAAGATATAGAAACCAAAAGAGAGGGATTCAAAGTGCAGGCACTAATAGGAGATAGGGAGCTGTTCAGAAGACAGGAACAACTACTAGACCCAATTACCAAATTCACTATAAACATATGGAACACAATAGTAAAGAAATACAAGCTAGAAAAAGAATCCAAGATACTGAGATGGATAACACACGACAACAAATTCAAACCAGGGATAGACGACCATGGGTTCAAAATATGGGAACGGGAGGGGGGGGGGGGGGGGGGGGTAACAGCAATATGTACAATGATAGAAGGAGGGGAGATGCAGACTCTACAAAAATTGAAAGAAAGATTCGGACTAGAGAATAGAGACCACTTTAGATATTTACAGATTAGAGATTACTATAACAAAGAAATAAAACAAGACAGAGACAAAGAACAGAAGGGGGTAATTAAGATAATGGTAAAATCATATGAGGGAAGGAAGGGGAGGGTTATATCAGCACTATATCAGGCAATAATGGACAGTAAGGAAATTACAACCTTGTATATAAAGGAAAAGTGGGAGAAAAAATTTGAAATAGAGATAACAGAGGAGGAATGGTATAACACATGTAAGATACAACAATCAACCACAGGATCAAGGATATGGAGGGAGTTTGGGTGGAAAAACATAATTAGATTTTATAACACCACAAATAGAGGGCAATTACATGCCAACACAAAAGCCATGTTGGAGAAAATGTGGGCAAGAAGTAGCGAACCACACACACATATTCTGGGAATGTCAGAAAATAAGAAACTATTGGGAAGAGATAGGAGAGATAATAATTGAAATAGTAGTATGATATGAAATACCCCAGACAGGTCTAGTACTATACCTAGGGAACTTGTCACAGAAAGACATTCAGGGAGAAGACAAATATTTGATTAAGATACTATTAGTAGCAGCCAAGAAAGCTTTGACTAAACTGTGGTACAGGGTAGAAGCACCGACGAAGGAACAATGGACAGAGATAATAGAGGGGATACAGGAAATGGAGAGAATCACACATATGCTGAGCCTGCAAGAGGAGAAATTTGAGTCAAAATGGGAAAAGTGGGAGGAATATAGGAAGAAAAGGAACGACATCATTGAGGAGGGCTTTATTTGAGAAAATTCAAATTGTAAATCCGGATTTGTTTTGGCAGTCTGAAAGTTGTATGTTGAGTTGTTTTTATGTGGAGGACATCTTCAGTTTTGCAGGATTTTTGGAGAAAGCATGGCACCTGAGACAAAACACACTATATCCTATATAATTGTATTTGAATTCCTCTTGTTTCTTTGTTTATTTACATTGCGTACAGCTTGTGTTATATTACGTTTTATTGTATTTTCTTGTATTTTCTTATTCTTGTGGCCATCTTGGTCTATATGTCATTTGTCAAGTAATTGGTCAAGTATATTATTATATACTTATTGTTATGTGTCTTGTAAGCCCATATGGGCTGGGCATACACTTGTATGTAAGACACGAAAATAAAAAAAAACATCAAATCAAATCAAATCACATCACAGAAGAATGAAAAGAAAACAAGAAAATAAATGGAAATGTAAATAAACAATGTAAACATAGAATGGACCGAAGGACCCATGTCACCTTTTTTCTTTTCTCATTGTTGTCTATTTTTTTTATGTCTTTATAGTTTTGTATGTTGAAGTGTATTGTCTATGTTGTTTCAAAACTAAAAATAAAAATGTAAGTTTAAAAAAATAATAAGCTCCCAGGAGAAGAATCTATGTATTTGTATTTATTAATATAATATATATACTTCTTATTACCCACTTCTTATTTTATATTGTTTCACCCCATTGTTGTTCTATAAGTCTATGTCTTGTCTGTAATTCATAAATAAATGAAAATAAAAGAAGAAAAGTTTCATATGATTACCAGTATCTTAACGCATGAGCTGCTAGAACAATTCCACCTTGATCCTACAATGATTTCACATCGATCCAGCCGATCAACATAATGTAGTGTTCAAAACGAATGCCGTTGCTGGCGATCAGAGCATCAAAAAACGCCCCCCCCCCCCCCCCCCTTTGATGCATTCATGATGAAACATAATACCTATTATTACCTTTGATTTGGAATAGTATCGTGTCCAGGCGAGAACGCGAACGCCTTTAGCAAAATTCACATAGCGCTCCATAACGCGGCTTCCAGGAATTAGCCAGGATCACTATGTATATGTATATATACACTATACACTGAAACTATACAATATTCACCACGGGATAGCACGCGACGTATCATGAAAGAATTACTTGTTTTTACATGTTGGACGATAGATAGTGACTGTCAAATGAGCCATAGTATTGTCTCATAGCTATAATATAGAATATAGATATAGCCCTGCAAACATTGTGACGCACAGTGAAAATCCCCATCTTTAAAGCGTGGCCCATTGACTACAAGGATGGATAAAACGGCTGGCGCTGAAAGTGTTAACACATGAGCTGCTAGAGCCCTTTGAAGACGGCTGATCAAGCGGTGGGACGTTGGTAACAGAAACACCGGTACAGATTAGGAGTCCGATATTATCGGCCTACCAATATTATCGGCCGATATCGGCATTAAAATGTGATATCAGGAAAATATCGGTATCGGTTTCAATCTTTTATTTTTTTTATTTTTTTTAAACATTTCTATAACCTTTATTTACCCAGGCAAGCCAGTAAGAACAAATTCTGATTTTATTTATTGTCAAAAGTATGCTATGTTGTATTAATTCCACAACAAGAACCCTGCATATATCGGTATCGGTTGATATCGGTATCGGAAATTAAGAGTTGGACAATATCGGTATATCGGTATCGGTAAAAAAGCCAATATCGAGCATCCCTAGTACAGATATATCGGTGATAATAAGCCAACATGGGTCGACCGTCTGGGCCCTACGAGGCAGAGAGGGGGGGCTGTACCGAATGTAATCTTTTAAGATTTGAAGCTTCTACTGAATTATTCGAACGAAGCTTCGAATGTCTGTCGTAATATTTTATGACGTAATAAATAAAAATAAAATAGAAAAAAAATCCTCAAACTAATACTCATTTTAATAAAGTGATTAATCTGTTTAAATTAGTCTTTTTTTTTATTAAATCAACTTTCTTAATGAATATAACTCGTCAGTTTCGTCAACATAAATAATCCAATAAGGGCACGGTTGGTACGAAAGTGATGGTGACGTCTTGATGGAGCGCCGAGCACCAAACGGATGCAGATCAGGCTACATCATTTATGATAAATGTTTTATTTTAATGTTTATGATGAGTCATAATACTATATTAGTATAATACTATAATATTAGTGTAGCCTAATCTTTATCTGCAACTGTGAAGAAACCCCCATTGGTTTAAACAGAATGAATAGACACATACAAAAATATATTTAAAACAAATAAAAAAAGATTTAAAATGGTAATAAAAATTCTAATGTTGAATTTAGAATTTGAATGTCAACATTATGAACGAAGCTTCGACCGCGGAACTCATTTGGAATAGGTAGGCCAACTTTTGGGGTGAAAAAAAATAATTATTATTATTATTGATTTTTTTTATTAATTTTTTTATTTGATTTTTGCTCTGCGCAGTTTTGGCGCCCTCCTCTATATCTGCAACCATTATTTTTACATACAAAAAATTCTAACATAAGGGAAAATTAGCCAAAAATTGTAATGCACAGAGTGAATCCACAGTCACTTGCTCCTCAATAGCAAACCAACGTACAGTATGTTGACCATGAAGGACTGTTTCTAACCGAACCGTTCGTTAAACAAGAATCACAGAGACATTCAAAGGTACTCACAGACGCTACCAACCAGTTAACCCTTTTCACTGCGACAATACACAGAAGGTTAACCCTTTCACGACCGTCGGTTGTGTGATAATAAAGGTTAACCCTCCGTCGTGTGGCAGTGAAAGGGTTAACAGTTATACAGTAAAGTACTGCACCTTTCTTTTTTACAAGCAAGAACAGAGCTAAGAATAAATGTAAAGTGCACACTAAAGAATTAAAACAAATAAACAACTTAGCTAACACACAATAATAATAACAATAACAACAATAAAACAATGTGCAAATTGCTTTCAAAGAAAATTAAGAAGAAAGAAAGACTGTGAACACCTAAAGCTGAGGCTCAGACCGACCGACCGTTTTAGATTTTTGGCTAATTTTCCCTTATGTTAGATTTTTATGTAAAAATAATGGTTGTAGATATAGAGGAGGGCGCCAAAACTGTGCGAGCAACAACAACAAAAACGTTTTTTTTTTTTTTTTTTTTTTTTACACTCCAAAGTTGGTAGGGTCACAGCCCTACTGGCCATACCGTTCCGCGGTCCATGGGTACAGCCCTACAGTGAGGCAGTGAGGAGACCGGGCTCTCTCTCTCTCTCTCTCTCTCTCTCTCTCTCTCTCTCTCTCTCTCTCTCTTTCCTCTTTCTCCTCTCTCTCTACTGCTATGTATTATTTTCCCAGGACCACAGTAGGAAATTACTCAAATGACTTTCTGGTCCATCCTTGTACTTTTGATTCACATTGTATGTTAAGTACTGATACAAATCTAATCAAATCCCTCTCTCTCTCTCTGTAAATCCATGCTGAGCTTAGGCTCACACACACATACACACATACACACACATACATACACACACGTACACATGCACACACACACACACGCACACACACACACACATACACACACAACATACACACACACACATACACACACATACATACACACACGTACACATGCACACACACACACACGCACACACACACACACACATACACACACAATACAAAACACATACACACACTACATACACACACACACACACACACACACACACACACACACACACACACACACACACACACACACACACACACACACACACAGGAGAGCTCTCTGCAACAGAAAGTAGGCCAAAAGCCACAAGGACAGGGCTGAGAGGGAGAGAGAGGGGGGGGGGGGGAGAGGGTGAGGAGAGGGAGTGAGTGAGAGAGAGAGCTGGGGAAAGAGGGAGTGAGAGAGAGGGGGGGGGGGGGGGAGAGAGAGGGAGGAGAGTAGAGACTAGAGAAAGCGTTCTCATCGTGTCCACTGTCCCGTGTGTCATCAGATCTTTAAGGGCAGGTTTAGGGAAATCATTCATGTGGTATAATCAATGTGGTACAGTGCTGTGTTTTGTTGATCATCTGCGGAGCTGTTTCAGGTGTTAAAGGTACCATCAGCAGTGTGGAGTCTGCACGGCGCTGGAAGGGTCGTGGACATTCACCTTAACATTCACTTCGACCTTAAAACACTTTTTAACACTACACCATAGGGCTGGGCGATTAATCGAAATAAAATCGCGATCTCGATTCATAGACCTATATGCAATCTCCTTTTAAATTATGACGATTCCTTTTATTACGTTTTTTTTGCAAAAATTGCATAGAAACATGGCAAACATTTATGAAGATTATTATGCTTTCACCTTTGAAGCCTGTCAACTTCAAGAGGACGTAATCAGAGCAGCATAACTGGACCACATACCACTTTAACATAACTTTAATCAGAGCAGCATAACTGGACCACATACCACTTTAACATAACCTTTAATCAGAGCAGCTTAACTGGACCACATACCACTTTAACATAACCTTTAATCAGAGCAGCTTAACTGGACCACATACCACTTTAACATAACCTTTAATCAGAGCAGCTTAACTGGACTACATACCACTTTAACACAACCTTAATCAGCAGCATAACTGGACCACATACCACTTTAACATGACCTTTAATCAGAGCAGCATAACTGGACCACATACCACTTTAACATGACCTTTAATCAGAGCAGCATAACTGGACCACATACCACTTCAACATAACCTTTAATCCAGCAGCGTAACTGGACCACATACCACTTTAACATAACCTTTAATCAGAGCAGCATAACTGGACACACACCACTTTAACATGACCTTTAATCAGAGCAGCATAACTGGACCACATACCACTTTAACATAACCTTTAATCAGAGCAGCGTACTGGACCACATACCACTTTAACATAACCTTTAATCAGAGCAGCATAACTGGACCACATACACTTTAACATAACCTTTAATCAGATCAGCATAACTAGACCAACATACCACTTTAACATGAACCTTTAATCAGAGCAGCATAACTGGACCACATACCAGTTAACATGACCTTTAATCAGAGCAGCGTAACTGGACTACATACCACTTAACATAACCTTTAATCAGAGCAGCGTAACTGGACTACATACCATGTTAACATGACCTTTAATCAGAGCAGCGTAACTGGACCACATACCACTTTAACATAACCTTTAATCAGAGCAGCGTAACTGGACCACATACCACTTTAACATAACCTTTAATCAGAGCAGCGTAACTGGACCACATACCACTTTAACATGACCTTTAATCAGAGCAGCGTAACTGGACCACATACCACTTGAACATAACCTTAATCAGAGCAGCATAACTGGACCACATACCACTTTAACATGACCTTTAATCAGAGAGCATAACTGGACCACATACCACTTTAACATGACCTTTAATCAGAGCAGCGTAACTGGACCACATACCACTTTAACATAACCTTTAATCAGAGCAGCGTAACTGGACTACATACCACTTTAACATAACCTTTAATCAGAGCAGCGTAACTGGACTACATACCACGTTAACATGACCTTTAATCAGAGCAGCGTAACTGGACTACATACCACTTTAATATGACCTTTAATCAGAGCAGCGTAACTGGACTACATACCACTTTAACATGACCTTTAATCAGAGCAGCGTAACTGGACTACATACCACGACGTTAACATGACCTTTAATCAGAGCAGCGTAACTGGACTACATACCACGTTAACATGACCTTTAATCAGAGCAGCGTAACTGGACTACATACCACGTTAACATGACCTTTAATCAGAGCAGCGTAACTGGACTACATACCACGTTAACATAGCTTTAAGAGGTCAAATGAATTGAGGATTGCATGCTCCCAAGCACTGAATACACAAACGTTATGTAAAATGCATACTTGCACTTTAAACATTCAATAGAAAATACTTATCTACTTTGACTTAAGTAGAATTTGAATGGAGGGACTTTGACTTTTACCAGAGTACTCATTTATCTGGGTATTTCTACTTTTACTCAAGGTAAAGGAACCGTGTACTTCTTCCACCACTTGACACTGCCCTGTGTCTCCTTCACAGCACCAACCCACTTCCTGTGGCTCCTCTTCTTCTTCCTGGGTCACTCCTACCTGAACTTCTGTGCTGAGGTCCTGTGTTACAAAAACCTTTGTAAAACACAAATCTTCCGTCCGATTTCTTTAACTTCTTCTTTTTTATTTTTTTCATATTTAAAGTTTATTTTTTTCACAAGCAAGACAATACATACATGACAAGACAAACTAAGACACAAATAATAATAATAATAATAATAATAATAATAATAATAATAATAATAATAATAATAATAATAATAATAATAATAATAATAATAATAATAATAATAATAATAATAATAATAATAATAATAATAATAATAATAATAATAATAATAATAATAATAATAATAATAAATTATTATTATTATTATTATTATTATTATTATTATTATTATTATTATTATTATTATTATTATTATTGGGAATGGGCGTTCTGTCTAAACCATTTAAAATGATAGATATTGTGTATATATGGAAACTGTTGTTCATAAAGGTAACAGGGAACCATTTTGGTTATCAGGAACCCGAGGTGTCAATATGGATGTAAACATGTCATCAAAAATAATGTCCCCTCATCAGGTATGTCATCGGATAAGATAGAATGACACCGATTTACTATCCAACGGACAAAGGGTAATAGGTATTGTGAAGGTACCCATTCTCAATTAAAACTGATGTAGTTTACAAGGACCATATTTAATGTGAAGATATTGAAGGCCATGTTCTGCTGATACTTTTGTGATTATATTATTTCCTTGGAATTTTTTTTTGAGTTTACATATATATGCTATTTCTTTGTTACTAAAAGAAAGGTCTTTCCAAGAAGTCAGTCAGTCCACCAACAAGTGGGAGTGTTGAATTAAGGGACTCTGTGTGGAGATGTTAGTGACTGTCTAACTGTATATATATATGATTGTTTACACCTGTAACAGGCTACCTGTGTATATCATTGTCTTCACCAGATGTAGTCAGTTATGCGTATATATCTGTCTCCACTGGAGGGCGCTCTAGGCGTAGCTACCTGAGTATTCTACCATAGAGGTAACTATATAAGAGATTGTCCCCACCCATTTCTTTCTTCTCCAACGGCTCTCAACGAGAGCAGAGCTCTGTACATCTACTGCTTATATGTGAATAAAGAAGTCAAGCCAGTTTGGGCACAATAGAGAATCCATGCCTCTTGACCACATTATTGTTGCCCCAAAGCGTGTTCTGTTAACAACAGGCAGCAACATCACCATTCTAGGTTCAATAGAATAAAAGTTATGAAGCGTAATTAGAAATAAATACAGAAATTGGAGCCATCTTTGATTTTTGCCATACCAGAATATTCAAAACATCAATATTTGAACTCCAGTTGATTCCTCACACATTATTAACTTAAAATAGCAATACAAAATTATATTACACAGCAATTGTGTGAACATTAAGACGTTTTTAAAGAATTCATGATTTCGATTGTGGCCATTTTGGATACATTTTTATTAAATTCAACTGGTTTCTTGACACTCAAGCCCAAATTGTTCTATAGATCCGTATCTTCAAATTAGAAGTGAAAACGAAACATTCGCATATACATTTTAAATGACTGAGTGTCCAGGCACCCCACTATCAGAAAAGTGTGTGGTTTTCTGGTTAGCAGGAGATGTGCATCTCTGGCAGCTTGTGGTCAGTGGCATTGTTTGTCAAATAGTGTTGAACTTGAGTGTTACACCCTGAGTGCATAGTATAATAGACATATTAGCATGGTAGGTAGTAGTATACGGATAGTAACATAGTACATAGTAGTAAGGTACTAGTAAAAGACAGTTATTTATATATATATTATATTGTAGAAATCGTCGGAATAGAGAAACGCACAATTTCTATCAGTTGACAACACAAAGCCGTGTGTCATTTATTCCGCAGTAGCACATGTGACAGCTGTCAGAAATATGCCGTGCTAGCTTCTGACAGCTCGTAGTAATCAAACAGTTATCAATGAAACCCCACACAGGGCGTCTCCTCTCAGCCCAACCCCAAAACCAACCTCCTTAAAGTGACAGTGCCCCATCAACACATCAAAACAATACCATGGGGAATTATGTCTCTATAGAACCCACTACAATATAAATATTATATTTATTAAGAAGGTTATTTATTTATTTGCATTTCAGATATTGATTGAAGAGGTGTGTTTCTATATGGGTGACATGTCCCCATACACAGGGCATACGAGGGCATTCGCATGCAGTCACCAGGTCTCCACCCAATCCAATGCCTATATGGGAGATTTCCCACGACCTGTTAAGACGGCACTCTCTTACGTTAAGACGGCACTCTCTTACGCCACCATCGCCAAAACACCAAAAGACCATCATTCAGGTCATAGTACCAGTTAGATTAGATTACATTGAAATGTATTGTCATCATACAGCATAAGTACATTACAATGAAAATAAGTGGGGCATCCAACCCGAGTGCAAATGTAACAGTAAAGTGCAATAGTAATATTAATATAGTGATTAAGCTGGGTATAAGATATCTGAGTATAATGCTAATCACATGTATGTACAGAGTTGTAATATGTTTAAATGTTTCAAAAATGTTCTTATGTACCCCAGTTGCTATTGCATGCACATATTTGTGTTTTATTACACGTATATGTTCATACATACCAACTATTTGACTGTTTTATTCTCCACCCAAGTTTCAAGTTTCTTTAAGTTTCAAGTTTCTTTAATAGTTGTCATACAGAAGTACAGAATACTTTCATACAAAATGCTTCTTACTGTTACGCTCCAGAGACTGTGCTAGACAAGATAGTATCAAATAACATAGTATAGCATGTAATTTAGAAGTAGAAAAGTAGAAAATGAGGTCACAGTGTTCAGTATGGACATATGTACAATGTTCGATGCAGGATAGACGTAACTGAGTTACCATATAATATACAATACTATGCAGTGTACTAATGTACAGTACTATATAGTGCAAAGCCATACCCATCCATAGCAACACTATTATCACCGACATCCAAGAAGGGGGATCCCCCTTTGAACGGCCCTTCTAAGGTTTCTCTCCTCCACAACGCCTGTGGTGCTTTTTTCCTATTGCTAGGTTTTTCCTTACCTTTGCTGGGGTATGTCTGGGAGTGTTGCATTTATTACTTTATTTTTCGTCAAAACTGGCTACCACGATAGCTATGAGATAACTAACGTTACAAGCTCAAACACCTTATAACTACTACTATTGTCGTGTCCATAAGTTCCCTGGCAGAATACTTGTGAGGACAAAGGTATACAAAGAGGAGAGAACCATTTTAAATCGGGCATTCATGCCGGCTAACAAGCTACACGTCGCGGCATGTTGATAGCACAATAGTAGCCCACTCGGTGCATCACAGTCACTCTGTGACAAGCTGTGACGTGTAGCTTGCATGATGCGTGTGCAGTGCTTTGCCCCACAGGTCTGAGAAGAGGACCTGCACATGATTTTACTCGAGTCATTCCCCAAACTCCTCTACATGCCCTGATCTAAAATGGTTCACGACAGTAGACATAATGCTAACGTTAGCCAGCGCCATATAGCCAGTAGTACTATGACCCGGACGGGCATAAGGCATAAGTTGCCTGAAGTGACGTCACGGGCGTGCTAGCGTCTGATACGCTTTTTTACTTGCTCCGTGCATGTTATTCGTGTGTGGACCTTTTTAACCCTTTTCCGGCGTCAAATGGAAAAAAAATTATTAAATTAGATACCAATGATGTAAACTACCCATAATTGCAGAGTAGGGTTTAACCTGCAAGTTGGCCTTTAATTCTTGTTAGATTGCCCGACTGTATTATTTTCCTCGCTGTGTGGAATACAGTTGCGTCTGAGGGGAGTGGCCACTGGCTGACAGTGCTCCCTGCTGTCTCGGGTGTCGGAGAGGAGACGCACAGATGAGAGAGGAGATGAGAATGAATGAATGAAAACTTTATTTAACAGATTGCAGAATGGGTACAATACAGTACGGCTCAATACACACAATTAAGGGGATGCAGACCAGAGAAAGACGTTTGTCTTGTTTACATCAGGGTCCCCCATTTTCAATTCATAGTGTGTTCATAGACGCACCAAAATCCATTGCAGGGTGAAAATTTGCCAAAAAACATTAATATCTTTGGAACCGTTTGTGTTCAATTGTATCTGACTCGGGAGATGATCTTCTCTCGTCACAATTGAAATTGTATTTCTCCGTCGAGCAAAAGCTGGCTGGCAGTCTCATTGAATAATATACACACTCCGAAAGTCTATAAACTTGTGCATAACGGAGCAGAGGTCCCCAACCATCGGGTCGCGGACCGATGTAATATAAAACACTTAATTAGCCGTGCATTGATAATACAATTGGTATCAGCTGTGTAATGTCTTAATTTAGGCACGACAGTGTCGTTGTAGGAGATGCATTCAATCTAACATTGAAGCTAACCCATATATAGAAATGTGTCATACAGACTTGGAGATGGAGCCAAGTGAGGTATTCAGAAGTTCAAGTGAGGTGTGTTTGTTTTTATTTCTTCAGGTTTGAAAAGTCAAAATAAAACAATTATTATGTTCTTCTCGTTTGCCTCACGTCTCACGTCATTTTCCTCCTCCTCTTCCTCCTCCTCCTCTTCCTCCTCCTCCTCTTACTCCTCCTCCTCCTCCTCCTCATCCTCCTCCTCCTCTCCTCCTTGCTCCTCCTCTCCTCCTTGCTCCTCCTGCTCCTCTTCCTCGTCCTCCTCCTCCTCCTCCTCCTCCTCCTCCTCCTCCTCCTCCTCCTCCATGGGGAGCAGCGTACTGGCTCATGTTAAATGGCAGGGCATGCATTATGCAGCAGCTTAGGCATCCTCCTCCTCTTCCTCCTCCTGCTCCTCCTCCCTCCTCCTGCTCCTCTTCCTCCTCCTCCTCCTCCTCCTCCTCCTCCTCCTCCTCCTCCTCCTCCTTCACGGGGAGCAGCGTACTGGCTCATGTTAAATGGCAGGGCATGCATTATGCAGCAGCTTAGGCCACAGCGCTGGGTCTTCATGTCCTCGGCTGCAGTCCACCTGTCGCTGCTCTGGTCGTAGCGCTCCACGTTGGAGAGGGCGGTGAAGCCATTGTTGCCTCCGACCACAAAGAGCAGGTCGTCCAGCACTGCGATGCCAAAATAGAAGCGGGGGGTGAGCATGGCGGGCAGGGCGCTCCAGGAGTCAGTCAAGGGGCTGTAGGCCTCCGCGCTACGCAGGACGTGTCCATCGTTCAACCCTCCCACCTGAGGACAGGACACATGAGAGGAATGTTTTAGTGTGTGGCTCAGGCAGGCAGGCAGACAGACAGACACTGTATTAATCCACTTAGGGAAATGAGGGCATCACAGAAGCATTGCAAGTCAAATGATCTATAGAAATATCTAGTATAAAGCTTGTCTCCGTGTGCACCTACCGCATAGACTTGTCCACCGTGCGCAGCGACTCCCACAAAGGCACGCATGCTGCTCATGGGGGCGATCAGAGTCCACTGGTCGGTGTCTGGGCTGTAGCACTCAGCTGTGAACAGACACCCCATCCTCGAGTTGATGCCACCACAGATGTAAACCTGTAATAAGAAAGAATATTCTAATTTAGTTTATATATTCCATTTGATTTCATTCTACTTTAATTGTCTGTTAATGTTGATGCACCAAAGGACCCAGACACATCTTTTGTATGTGCAAGCTTACTTGGCAATAAAGACATTTATGATTTCTGATCTAACGTTCCTTCCTCTAATGTTCATCTAGCACCCTGTGCCCCTCAGTTCCACCCACCTTGCCCTGGAGGGCTGCTGCCCCGGCGGCGATCCTGTGCTCCAGCATGGGTGAGATCACTGTCCACTGGTTGGTTTCAGGCTCGTAGCGCTCGGCGGTGTTCAGGTCCACGTGTCCGTCCAGCCCTCCCATGGCGTAAATACAGCCGCCCAACGCGACCACGCTGAGGCTACGGCGGCGTGAGTGCATGGGAGCCGCCTGCAGCCAGCTGCGAGTGACAGGGTTGAACCTGCGCACACTGTTGAGAGGCTTACTGCCGTCCGAGCCGCCGACACAGTAGACCAGACCGTGGAGATAAGCTGTGCCGTGGTCGATCCGGGGACGGTCCCACTTAACACTCACGTCCATCCATCCACCGGCTCGGATGTTGTAAGCCTCCATGCCACCCCAACCTCCGATGGCCACCTCCATGTCACCCCAACCTCCGATGGCCAATAGGACCTCCTGGTACCGGCGTGGGCGGGTCATGGGGTTTGGGAGCCTGTCGGAGCCAGGGGGGTTCAGGACGCTGAGGATGAGGGGCCTGCAGTCGTGGCTGTCCCTCACCACAGGGTTGTTCTGGACGTTGCTCCTGAAGTAGTCAGGCCTCATCAAGCCCATGCGAACCTGGGAAGAGACAAGCAGACAGCGGGTACAACTTAGACATCGGTTGTAGACGGTTTCTGTTGCTAGGGTACAGTTTGGACCCAAATGTTTGAGAACCACTGTACTAGGGAACCTAGTGTTGTTTTAATGTAATGCACAGTAATACAATTAGTTTTTTCTTTTTTTTTTATAAATGTTTTTCTTTTCTTTTCTTTTCATACATAAAACAGAACATAACAGTATAATGATAATAACATTGACAACAGCGACGACAACAATAATAACAGTAACATGAATCATAATGACCTTGACAAGAGACAGACAAACAAGAAAAAGTTAAATAATAAAAATTAAATTAAAAATAAATGTGGCTCAGGCACTAGCAACCATGTTTGTGTATCCATAATACAATTAGTTACCTTGGGCAGCAGCAAAGGGATGTGTGTTTTACGCTCCTCACGGGAGTGGTCGATCCAACGGAGGACGGCCTTGAACACCGTCTCCTCGCTCTTCACGTTCAGGTCATCCCTCTCAATGATGTCCACCAGTTGCTGCGGGGACAGCTCCACAAACTCCTGTGAGACGTGCAACATCTCCTCAAAGTGGCACACGGTGAAGAGATGGGCCTTGCGCATCAGGTCAGGGCAGCAGTAGATGTCCGCGAACCTCCAGATGCCGACACAGTTTTCCAGAGACAGCTGGCCTTCTAGGAAGTCAGAGCACGCTCCTACTATGCCAGTGACGAGAAGCTGGTCTGCAGCCACCAGAAGCTCTTTCACGTTCTCTGCTGTCACCAGCACAAAGCGTGTGTAGGCGTACTCTATGATGAGCTGCATCATACCCGGGGACACCCCAGGGATAGTGTAGACTGCTTTCTCTGAGTCGCTCCAGCGAGTGAAGAGGGCTCTGTGGGACGCAGAGTATAGAGATATCTGATGAGTAAACAGTAAGCAACATTCTGTCCTGTGTAGTAATTAGGGCTGACCCCTATTAGTCGAATAGTCGACTAATCGGTCGAAAGGACAACAGACCATGTTTGAGTCGAATAATATAAATAATATGTTGACATTAAAAAAGAACAAATAAAATGATAAAAAAACTACATAAAACAATGATACAAATTATAATAAAATATTTAAGTAAAATGTATAGAAATAAAGACAAATAAGACAATGAAATAAAGATACTAATTCATTTAAAATGAGGATAACCGAGGATTTGGGACAGAGAGACCTACGTGCTCAGAGTTTTTGAATGCTTTCCCCGACGTGTATATTATTGCGGACATATTGGATTTAAGATTGGAACACTCCAGAACATACTGGAACATTCAGACAATGTAAAAATGACATATTGGAATAATCTAGAACATCGAAGCATTCTTTGATATATGGAGCATTCTGGAATATCAGCAATACGTGGTCATTCATTCTACCAGAAGCCCCTCGGGGGAATAATCAACAGCTATCTAGATGCAGAACCACAGAGCCATCATAGCCGGCCGGCTGAAAGATCACTCTACACAACGATCATCGCCCACCCCGGTCGGGGGAAATGCTGCATATACGTATTTAAAAATTGTTTTTTATTAATGGGAAATAATTTCACTACTTCTCCAATTAATACTTTAGATGTTTAAGCATAGCAATGCTCTTTTAAGATCTAAGTTAATGTTCTCTTCCTACTTCCTTTTACGGGTAAGTGGCCAAGCCACAGTCGACATTCTACTTATGGTAGAATTTAGAGTGTTAGATCCTATGGTATACATAGGAATGTTAAGGATAATTGGATCATTCTGGGATATCCGGTGGTGCAAGGGAGAGAGTCATACGCAAAGGTTGTGTTCATGGAACACAATCCTGTACGACTCTCGGTGGGAGGGAAGGGTAGGGGATTTTTTTTTGTATATATGTATGTTTTTAAGCTCGGCTCTCAACGGGACCTCACTAGTGGGATGTATATCTATTATTGCCTCGCACTCTAGAAGCATTACCAAAAATTACAATGCAACATGTATAGACTATGGCTAGTTTGAATATAATGATATGGAACACCGGGGGAATAAATAACCAACTCAAACGCAAAAGCGTGCTCACACTGATGAAAAAAGAACATGTGGACATTGCTCTGCTAAGCGAAACACACATTCTAGGGAAAGACATAGGTAAATTAGCGGACAACATATACCATAATATCAGTCACTCCTCTATTGGTACGAGAACTCGGGGTGTAGCAATAGTCGTTAAACGTAAGTTGAATATTGTACTAAAGGGAGTATGGTCTGATGTAGAAGGTCGGATAACTATAGCTAAGATTGAACATAAGAACAGGAAAATAGCGTTGATAGCGGTATACGCCCCAAATTTGTACGAAGAAGATTTCTTCACTACACTAACCAATGCAATGTTAGACATTCCCGATTACTCATTTATAATAGGAGCGGATTTTAATGCCATCTGGAACCCAAGGATAGACAAATCTTACCTCGCCTTTTCCAGCGAACAAAAGAATTCATCGAAGGCATTAAAGGATTGGTCAAAGATTACAGGTGTAAAGGACTTATGGCGGTTACTTAATCCCACGACCCGAAAGTACTCTTGTCGATCTGCGAGACATAAGACACTATCCAGAATAGATTATGTCTTTGCATCACAGAGACTATTTGATAATTATGAAGTGGAAATGATACCCAACGCACTATCAGATCACTGTTATTTACTCCTTAAAGGTACATTTGGTATACTATCCTCCCGAGCCCCAAGATGGCGATTTAACTCGTTGCTGCTTAACAACAAGGAATTCATTACACAACTCAAAGAAGCTCTTATAGTATTCCAACGGGAGAATGCAAACTCGGTGCAAGACCCCAGAATAATATGGATGTCGGTAAAGGGAATGATCAAAGACTTCACGGATAGCTTTTCCTCCAAAATGCGCAAGAATCAAAGCACAAAACTGGATGAGCTGGAAACGCTTTACTCAACGTTATTTAATTCTCTGAAATACAACAACTCAACTCGACTAGAAAATCAAGTTAACGTACTAAAAATAGAGATCAATGACATATACAGACAACAATCGGAAATACAAATACGCAGCACAAGACAACAGCAGTACTCCCATGGTTCCAAACCCAGCCACCTATTAGCCATGCGATTAAGAATTAATGCAACATTTGCAGATATAACTACCATTAGAGCACAACAAGTACTTGTAACAGATCCTGTAAAAATAAACGATACATTCAAAGTATTCTACTCCGATTTATATAAATCAGAAATGACCTTCGATCAAAACAAAATGGACACATTTCTTAATCAAATTATTCTCCCTAAACTTTCAGAGGATGACGCTAAACAGTTAGAAATACCGATCACACTAGAGGAACTCAAGAAGGCCATAACCGCAATGAAAAGTGGTAAGGCTCCAGGAAGAGACGGTTTCCCATCAGAAATGTACCTTTCTTGTTGGGACATAATTGGCCCCTTATTACTAAATATGATCTTATACTCAGTCAAGGAGGGGAACTTCCATAAAATTGACAATATTGCACTCATAACAGTCCTCCTTAAAAAAGACAAAGACCCCAACGAGTGCGGTAGTTATAGACCTATAAGCCTCCTCGGAACAGATATCAAACTGTACTCTAAGGTATTAGCCATCAGATTACAAAAGCATATGACGTCTTTAGTTCACCCGGACCAAACTGGCTTCATAGGAGGCCGCCTGATCACTGAGAACATAAGACGTATACTGCACGTACTTGATGCCGACAAGGAGGACACCATACCTAAGGCGATGCTGTCCCTGGATGCTATGAAGGCCTTTGACAGGCTGGAATGGTCGTATCTGTGGGCAGTGCTAGAAAGGATGGGGTTAGGAAAAGGATTCATCGATATGATTAAAGTATTATACAAAGACCCATCGGCCATGATTACAACAGGCACAATCATCTCTGAAATATTTCCGGTATCACGCTCTGCCAGACAGGGTTGTCCTCTTAGTCCCGGACTGTTCAATCTATCATTAGAGCCTTTAGCACAATATATAAGACAATCCCAATCCATAGAACCTATCGTAATCAAGGGCACACAACAAAAAATTTGTTTATATGCGGACGATGTAATATTGTTCATGAAAAACCCCAACACCACATTGCCTCATCTGCTCAAGTTGATTGAGGACTTTGGTGATTTATCGGGATTTAAGATAAATTGGCCGAAGTCGGCTTTCCTTCCACTTAACACCCCTGCAAAAAAAGATACAACCCTCCCAGGACAGATACCGATGGTAAAACATTTCAGATGCTTGGGAGTGGAAATATTCCCTACCATAAGACAAACGGTGAAGCACAACTACACAAAAATCCAAAACAAAATCAAAGACGACCTTGATAGATGGGCAAAACTTAAGAACACAGTACAAGCACGGATATCAATAGTTAAGATGGATGTACTACCTAAAATCAACTTCTTCTGTTCAATGCTACCGTTACCCCCTCCAGAGGGTTACTGGAAAAGATTACACTCCTCCACATACAAATTTATTTGGAATAACAAACCACCACGTATAAAAAGATCCACCGCACAGAGAAATAAAGCAGATGGTGGCATGGCATTTCCAGATTTTTTCCTATATTTTAAGGCGTACTCATTAAGTCCATTGACAACATGGTTTGACTCCCAAGCATTAGCATCTTGGAGAAAAATAGAAGAAAACATAGTAGCCCCACATAGACTGAAGGACATAGCATACACTAAACTACCAATCAAGCACTGTGAACGAAAATTTGGCCCCATAATTACTCATGCGATCCGGATATGGCGTGAATCACAAAAAAAAAATCCTAACCCACAAGAATGGCACAATCATACTCCCTTATTCAATAACAATGCTCTCTTAATTGGAAAACGACCTATAAGATTCCCTATATGGGAAGAGCAAGGCATACACTCATTAGGGGATGTTTTTAACAAACAGGGTTTTTGTAGTGATAAAGAAATACGCAAAAAATTTAATCTCACCAAGTCCACATGGCTTTTTCACAAACAGTTAGAGCTATGTTTGAAGTCTCACGGTGTTCCATTAGACAGTCCAATTGAACACCACAGATACCACAAATTCTTCTACTCAAGAGAGACATCGAGAGGTTTTGTTTCAGAATTTTATCATCAATTACTAACGTCCTCGTATGAAACCCTCCAACTTGACTCTGTCTGGAGGAGGGATATACCAGACCTGGAAAATGACTTTGATTGGCAAGGAGCCTGGGCAAATGTCCGACTTACATCAAGGAACCCGGATCATCAACAAATCAATCTTAACTATATTCACAGGACATACTTGACTCCTATAAGACTGTGCCGAATGGGGCTCAAACAAGATTCCAAATGCACCCAATGTACAAATGGGGACGAAGGGACATTTATGCACATGTATTGGGACTGCTCACCAGTTAAGGCATTCTGGAAAGATGTGACCCAACAAATATCAAAACTCGTATCTTGGAATATACCTGTACACCCCTCGGTATTGCTGTTGAATGATGTTTTTGAGTTTGCAGTGAATCCACAGCTAAAGAGATTGGTTTTATCGGGTATCACAGTAGCCAAAAAGCTGATCGCATCACGCTGGTTTCAACCGGAAAAAATGTGCCGTAAAGTTTGGTTTCTTACATATCTCGATGTAATTTACCATGAAATATCTACAGCAAGAATTCTGGGTCTCAATGAATCCAAAATGTCAATGTGGTTAGAAGTGGTGGAGAGAATAAAAGCTAGCTTATAATGGTAGTGTCTGGTTAGGTGCGAGGGATAGTGGAGGTACTTCTCAAGGTGGGGTCCGGGAGGGGGGGGTTCGAGCTGAGCATATGTGTGTAGGGTTTTTTTTTTTAGATAACAGGTATTATGGGTATATCTTATATAAAACAACTAACCAAAAGGTGATCTCATTGGATGTGCCCTGACAATTAATGCTTGTATATCTTATTGTGTGTTGTCATGTTTGTTTATATGTTTGTTTAAAAAAGAATAAAAAAATAAAATACAAAAAAAAAGAAATAAAGACAAATAAGACAATGAAATAAAGATAATAATTCATTTAAAAGCTATTTTAAAAAGGTACGTTTTGAGCAGTGCCAACCGAGTCTGCTGTCCTAACAGACTTGGGGTCTGTAGGGTATGCACTTATTCCCTCCGCCCTGAACATTTATGGAGATGTATGGGCCTTTTAAGTCAGTGATAAAAGTGTCTTTCATGGATAAGTGAGCTCCTGCACTGATTATTATAGTTCAATATTCAATATTTGATCACCAAAACCCCCCAAAAAGCATAAAAAGGACGCTCCCCACCCAAAAAGGGCCCCAAAAAATAGCACAGGCCCAGTGCCCTTTTCAGCCTTTGAGCACCTGCCCCTCTAAAGTCTTGTGCACGTCCCTGCCCCCAGGCCATCAGAGTCTTGAACACTGAACTCTCCACACACAAGCACACATGAGACACATGGGTGAGAAGCTATTTAAATAAAAGACAACAATTTGTGACAATGAGAGATTATAAATCTGAATGTTTGGACATTGCTTGTGGTGTCTCCCAGGGGTCAGTGTTGGGACCAAAACTGTTCATCTTGTATATTAACGAGATATGTGGAGTGAAACTGTGGAACAGTCTAAATGTGGTGCTAAAGCAATGTCCAAACATGAGACAATTCAAACTGATGTATAAGGAAATTAGTTCACAAGTGTTACGACCCTGGCTCAAAGGCACGCAACCTATGTGCAAACCAACACCAAAAACCCGTGCTCAAACTCAAAATGCTACTCTAACAAGGAATTACTGGTGTAAACTAAAGTACAAGGATTGGAAGAACGTGACAGCTCTTCCTCTAACCACAGACCCTGCATGTGTGACTCAAGGGCTGGTTTTAAACTGCCAGCAGGTAACCAATCAGCAGCAATTAGCTAATTAGCAGCCCTCACCTGCATGCCCAGTGACACAGGAGTGATCAGGCTTGCATGCCCAGTGACACAGGAGTGATCAGGCTGCTGGTACATAACAACAAGGTACAGGTATATATATATATTATATATTTTTTTTTTTATGTTTTAAAATAGTACACTCATTTGAGTAGTGGAAAAGGGGTAGGATTAAATAAGTGTATACTTCTTCCTACTCCTTTTCGAACATGTAGATTGAGTTGTGTTTTGATTTTGTTATTGTTTGTTTGTATTCATTGCATGTTCGAAATAAAGATTCAAACAAATCAAACAAACAAACACATGAGCACACACACACACACACACTGTATACGCTCACACTCATGGTCACTTTACACAATGAAAGGTCACTTTAAAAACAAGAACGGGAGTGGTTCTTGTATAGTAAACAGATGGATAGCAAGCTAGCATAAGGACACATAGTATAACTGTAGATTGTATAGTATAGCATTGTATAGTAGTGTACATAAGACCCAGTGCTTCATCCGTAGCTAACAGTGTATTGCACTATCGCAGGACCTTAGCATGTCTTACCATGCTTTTTGTAAACTTCATGTACATATACCTGATATGTCTTTATTCGTATTACTTGTATTATTGCACAAATGTCTTATTCTCATCCTATTGGATTCTTATTATTGTATTATTGTATTATGGCATTATTGTATATTGCACAATCGTTGCGGGCAAGACCCCCGCTGTGGTAATGGGGAGTTTAGGAGAGGTGTAGGATTCAATCGCAGGACAGTGTAGGGTGAGAGAGACGAGGCAACGAGTCGACGTTCCAATAATAATAGGCTTTACTGAGCAAGACACGAGGATACAAGTTACAGGAGTAGACGGAAACACAGCACGGAAAGGTACTGGAAACTGGAGAGCACGGAGGGTACTCAGGAGAACAGTAAACAATGGCGTGACCCCGGTAGACAGGGAGTGGCATGAATATATACAGGTACTGATTATGATGGAAACAGCTGGGGCTGACAGACACAAGAATACTAATACAACACTGGGAATACAGGACTAGACGAACATAGAATATGAATACACACACAGGGAACAACAAGCTAGACTAGGACATAAGGACTAATGGGAGATACACAGGGAGCATGCTATACATGATAGACAACAGACTTGACAGAATATGTAATAAAGACCCCTACAAAGGGCGGCGGCCTGTAGCACCGCGAACAGACCGCCCGGGGGCGGCAGAGGATTGTTCAGAGAGTCCAGATTATGACACCCGCATTTCACTGTATACTTGTATGCCTTCACTGTATACTTGTATGCCGTGACAAATAAAACTCTTGACTTGACTTGAGGGGGGAGAACAGATGAAAACTAGAAAGAACAGAACTCTGGCCTGAGGTAGTGATGTCTGGCTGAACAGAACTCTAGCCTCAGCTAGTGATGTCTGGCTGAACAGAACTCTAGCCTCAGCTAGTGATGTCTGGTTTTCCCAGCATGCATTTGACTTAATCCCCTTCAGCGTAAAGACCCTCTTATACCCAAAGGTATATTGCAGAACTGACCTCTCTCTCTCTCTCTCTCTCTCCCTCTCTCTCTCTCTCTCTCTCTCTCTCTCTCTCTCCTCTCTCTCTCTCTCTCTCTCTCTCTCTCTCTCTCTCTCTCTCTCTCTCTCTCCCCTTTTCTGAGGTTATGTTCCTTCATAATAAATGACGGTCCAGGATAAATAGCCTGACTGTTGCCATAGAAACCACCAGAAAGCAGTTATTTTTTCTCTGGTGGAAAAATGACA
>NW_028173806.1:0-15046 GCF_963971535.1 Notolepis coatsorum | reverse complement strand
CCAGTAGGTATGGGAGTTTTGAGTTAGTTTCCATGTTTTCAAAGTCCCTTTGGGTGTTTGCTAATTTGTGGGAAAGTATATGTCTCTGATGTCTTGGTATAGTGGGCAGGTTGTTAAGAAGTGTAGCTCGGTTTCCACCTCTTCTGTCTGTCTTCTCTTGGGAGCCAGGTCTGCCTATGGCGGCCTTTCTCGATGGCTAGGCTGTGCTCGCTGAGTCTGTACCTAGTCAAGGATCTTCTTAGTTTTGGGTCAGTCACAGTGCTCAGGTATTTCTGCCACTGTGTACTCTCTGTTTAGGGCCAAATAGCATTTAAATTTGCTCTGGTTTTGGGTTGATTCTTTCCAATGTGTCAGATAGTTTTCTTTTTGTTTTCTATAATTTGGTTTAGTCCAGTGTGGTTTCTGTCTGGTGGCTCTGCTTGTGTTTGTGAGGCAGAGTCCCAGAACCATCTGGCTGAGTGGGCATCTATCGAGGGTCCTCTCTGTAGGTGAGGGCTTTGTTATGGAGTGTGTCTGGGTCGCTTTCTTTTAGGGTGATTATAGAATTTAAATGCTCTTTTTTGGATTTTGATTATTAGTGGGTATCTTCCTAGTCTCGCTCTGCATGCATTATTTATTGGTGTTTTCCGTTGGTTGCGGAGAATGGATTTGCTAAATTCTGCATGCAGAGTCTCAATTGGGTGTTTGTCCCATTTAGTGAAGTCTGGTTTGCAAGTGGGCCCCAGACTTCGCAACCATACAGGGAAATGGGTTCTATGACGGAGTCTAATATTTTGAGCCAGATTTTGATTGGAATGTCTAGCTTGATGTTTCCTTTTAATAGCCTAAAAAGCATTTTTTCTTTTTCTTTTGTAGATTTTATTGTTTTTTTACTACCGGCAATCCGGTAGAGAGAGAGAGAGTGAAAGAGAGAGAGGAGGAATGGGAGACAGAGCAGGGGAAGACATTCGTCCAAGAACGCCGGGTCCAGAAATCGAACCCGTGTCGGCTGTGGTTCGCCACTTGGGCGCCTTAAAAAGCCCTTCTTACTTTGTCTTTCAGGTCGTTCACAGCTTGGTTGAAGTTACCTGTAGCAGTGATGTTTAGGCCGAGATAGGTGTAGTTTTTTGTGTGTTCTAGGGCAATTATGTCTAGGAGGAATTTGTGTTTGTGTTGTTGTAGGCTGGGGAATATCATAACTTTAGTTTTGGTTAGATTTACTGTCAGTGCCCATGTCTGGGAGAATTTGTGCAGAAGATCAAGGTGCTGTTGTAGCCCTTCTTTTGTTGGGGACAGCAGCACCAGGTCATCTGCAAACAGTAGGCATTTGACTTCTGTGTTTGCTAGGGGGATGCCAGGTGCTGCAGTTTGTTCCAATGTTTTTGCAGTTCGTTGATGTATATGTTGAAGAGGTTGGACTCAAACCTGCACCCTGTCTAACCCACGGCGTTGAGGGAAGAAGTCTGTGTGTTTTTCCTCAATCCTCGCAGCACATGTGCTGTTGGTGTACATTGACTTTATGAGGTCGTAGGTTTTCCCTCCAATGCCACTATCTAACAGCTTGTACAGCAGACCCTCGTGCCAAATTGAGTCAAATGCTTTTTGGAAGTCAACGAAACAGGAGTATACTTTGCTTTCATTTTTATTTATTTGGTTGTCGATTAGGGTGCCGAGGGTGAGAATGTGGTCTGTTGTACGTTGATTGGTAGGAAGGCCAATCTGTTGATTTGCTCAGGGTATTGTTGTTTGTGAGGAAATGTATGAGTCTGTGGTTGACGATCATACAGAGGATCTTTCCAAGGTTGCTGTTGAGTGTTGACACACTTCATCTCTCTCTCTCTCTCTCTCTCTCTCTCTCTCTCTCTCTCTCTCTCTCTCTCTCTCTCTCTCTGTGTCTCTAAGGCTGATATCTACAACCCTCTGTCTCATTTTAGCCACAACTCTCTCTGTTACTCTGCTCCCAGGTGGGAGATCACATTGCTTCTCCTCTCCTCCCCTCAACTCTCAGACCCTCTCCATGTCTCCATGTCTGTCTCTCTCTTGCTCTTTCCCTCTCTCTCCCTCTCTCTCTCATTCTCTCCATCTCTCTCTCGCTCTCTCCTTCTCTCCATCCCACAGCATCTAGATTTCTTTCTATTATTCTCTGTCTGCCCCGCCCCTGTCTCTAAAAGAACAGGAAGGAAGATTTAAATTAAAAGGAGATTTGATGCTTATCGTATTATTTAAGCAGTCCGTGAAAATGTCAATTTCCATCCTGTACGAGCGTGTGTGCGGGTGTGTGCGTTGTGTGTGTGTGTGTGTGTGGGTGTGTGTGTGTGTGTGTGTGTGTGAGGTTGTAGCCTCCCCCTCTCCCCCTCCTCTCCCTTGTCTCCATCGCCATGGTAACCCCCAGACTCCAGCAGCACGCAGCAATATTTCCTCTCCCCCATCCCCCACTCGGCCCCCTCCTTCCCTTCTCTCCTTTCCCATCCCCCACTCTCTCCCTCCGCACCTCTCTCTCTCTTCCTGGTGCCACTCCCTGCTTCCCCTCCAGCCACCCCTCTCTCTCTCTCTCTCTCTCTCTCGCGCATGCTTCCTTGTATGTCTCTCTCTCACTTCGCTGAATACATGTGCAAGCTTGCAGACACTCACTCACTCACTCACTCACTCACTCCACTCACTCACTCACTCACTCACTCACTCACTCACTCGCTCACTCACTCACTCACTCACTCACTCACTCACTCACTCACTCACTCACTCACCCCACTCACTCACTCACTCTCTCACTCACTCACTCACTCACTCACTCACTCACTCACCCACTCACTCACTCTCTCACTCTCTCACTCTCTCACTCCCTCTCCATCGCTACACGTTCTCTCTCTCTCTATTGTTCTCGATTCCAGTCATTTCTCTTCTTGCCCACGTTTGATTTGACAGTCTGGTCGTCTGGTGGCCTCAGTATGTTAAGCAGTATGTTTCTGTGTGAGGTCTCTCTCTCTTGTCTCTCTCTCTCTCTATCCCCCCCCCTCTCTCTCTCTCTCTCTCTCTCTCTCTCTCTCTCTCTCTCTCTCTCTCTCTCTCTCTCTCTGTTTCTCTCTCTCTGTTTCTCTCTCTCTGTCTCTCTCTCTGTTTCTCTCTCTCTCTCTGGTCTCTCTCTCTGTCACCCTCTCTATCTCTCTCTCTGTCTCTCTGTTTCTCTCTCTCTTTCTCTCTCTCTTTCTCTCTCTCAAGGCAGTGGGCTCAACACACAAACACAATTACATGTCAATATCCTATAAATACTTGGAGCCAGCTGGTCAGCCTTGGGACAACATTAGAGAGAGAGAGAGAGAGAGAGAGAGAGAGAGAGAGGAGAGGAGAGAGAGAGAGAGAGAGAGAGAGAGAGAGAGAGAGAGAGAGAGAGAGAGAGAGGAGAGAGAGGAGAGAGAGAGGAGAGAGAGAGAGGGGGGGGGATAGAGAGAGAGAGACAGAGAGAGAGGTTGTAAATACCTTAGGTGCCTCCATGGAGAGAGAGAGACCCAAACAAACCTTCTGTTTAGACACACAATAAAGTTCTGCTCTAATTGTAGAAATGAATATATGATACATGATTGATTATATAGTAATAATAATAATAATAATAATAATAATAATAATAATAACAACAACAACAATAATAAAAGAAAAGAAGCATACGATGATGATATCTATATTTGTTAGTTAACGTGATTGTAATGATTATTCCTAATATCATTTGATAATATTATCTTTATAACCATTTAATCTAATTTCCTGGAAAATTGTTCCGGCACATCTCTGTCATCACTTTTTCATAATTTACATTTACTCAGTAAACCATATACTATATGAGTCAAATATATAATGTACTATATGAGTCATATATATAGATATTATACTATATGAGTCATATATATAGACATGTGCTATATGAGTCATATATATATATATAGACATGTGCTGTATGAGTCATATATATAATATATATATATATATAGACATGTACCTTGTCAGGGATAAAGCGAAAAAGTCCATCGTTGTCCCTGTTGTTACTGGTTTCAAGTGGCACGATGGCATCTGAAGTGCATAGAGCATTCTTAGTGCATAATCTAAAGGGCATTCGTAGTAGTATTCATGTTTCAGTTTTTTTTAAATGTATAAAAAGCATCATTCATGTTCATTGGTGCATTAAAAACAATCATTATTTTCATCAACAAAGTGCATAGAGACAATACTCATCGTTCACCAGAGGTTCAACACATAATACAGTCGCACCAACATTAGAGTGGCAGGTTATAGAATAGAATAGAATAGAAATACTTTTATTATCCAGAGGGAAATTTTACACTGCAAAAATCGCCTCAACATTAACATTTAGACAGAACAGGTCACGAATAAGAATAACAAAACAAATCAAATTGCCTAAGATAAGAATAGAATAAAAATGGAATAAAATATACAGTAAATAAATACAGTAAAAATATACTGAAGTCTACAGTAGGTGTAATAATGCACAGTGCTGTTTCGAAAGTAAGAGTCCAGGAAGATGGTAACTGCCGCTCTGTGTGCTCAGTGATGCAGTGAGGCACAGTGATGCATTGCATAGTCTGATGGCTGTCGGAATGAAGGACTTCCTGTGCCGTTCAGTGCTGCATTTAGGTAGCGTGAGCCTAGCACTGAACATGCTCCTCCTGTCAGCCAGGTTGCTAAACAGCTGCTCCCTTATCCATGATTTTCACACTGCAGCACTCTCGGTTTCCTTGATATTGAGTGGTAGTTTGTTCCACTCCACTGCACATCTATATCCAAATGACATTTGACCTATCTCCCTGTTGTGTTTACAGGGGACTATATTTCTCAGGCTTCCTCTTGTGTTGTGTGTGTGTGTGTGCAATCATTTCAAGGTGGTTGTTAAAATATGTTGGGGCTCTCCTGTTTAACATCTTGTGGACCCTCCCTAGCTGTAGTTGTTTGGCTCTGGCCTCCACTGGTAGCCAGTGGAGTTGTGTAAATTGAGTCCTCCCTATATGGGTTCTGGAGTTTAGGCCTAATACTACTCTGACTCATACTACGCTGGCTCATCACATAAGTTATTAATAAAACGATGTGGTCTTTACAAACGCTTCACCGGCAGAACGTATGTCGACAGAGGGTTAGGGTTAGGGTTAGTCTCTAATAAACACACCGGCACACTGCAGTGGGGCCCATTATACCTTTCAGTTACTGCTCATGTTACATTATTAAGGGTAATTGGACCTTTTCAGATTTCCTCACAGAGGTCAGAGAGGTCAGGGTAGCCTGCTGTGCAGCGCTGCTAGAGTGGTAAGGGCTTCAGTGCCTTGCCCAAGGGCACGCTGGCAGAGGCGGTGGGAACCGTAGATGTAATAGCAGACACCCTCCTGTCAACAGTCCAAGGAAACTGAATTAAAAGAACAACGATCACCATTTCTCAGCCTGGAATATTACATTGACTTAAAGGAGCTGTAAGTGGTATTTTGTTTGTTATACTAAGTGTCTACATGTTATAATAAGTGGTCTACATGTTAATATAAATGGTCTACATGTTATAATAAGTGTCTACATGTTAGAATAAGTGGTCTACATGTTATAATAAGTGGTCTACATGTTAATATAAATGGTCTACATGTTAGAATAAGTGGTCTACATGTTATAATAAGTGGTCTACATGTTAATATAAATGGTCTACATGTTATAATAAGTGTCTACATGTTATAATAAGTGTCTACATGTTAGAATAAGTGGTCTACATGTTAATATAAATGGTCTACATGTTATAATAGGTGTCTACATGTTATAATAAGTGGTCTACATGTTATAATAAGTGTCTACATGTTATAATAAGTGTCTACATGTTATAATAAGTGGTCTACATGTTAGAATAAGTGGTCTACATGTTAATATAAATGGTCTACATGTTATAATAAGTGTCTACATGTTAGAATAAGTGGTCTACATGTTATAATAAGTGGTCTACATGTTAATATAAATGGTCTTCTACATGTTAAAATAAGTGGTCTACTCTACATGACTGCTTACTAGAACCAAAAGGAGAGAGCACATTAGTCCAGTCTTGGCTGCTCTACACTGGCTTCCTGTAACATTTAGAATTTACTTCAAGGTTCTTTTCCTTACATACAAAGCTCTAAATGGACAGGGACCTAGCTACATCGCCAACACTCTAATAAATTACAGGCCAGCAAGAACACTGCGATCATCAGCTGCTGGACTACTAGAGGCTCCCAGAAACAGTCAAAAGAGTATCGGTAATGCAGCCTTTATCAACTATGCCCCCAAAATATGCAACAAACTACCCCAAAACATCAGGGAAGCCAACTCGATAGACATCTTCAAAAGACAGCTTAAAACCTATCTCTTTGCTCAGGCATTTAAATGAAACATCAGGGATATCCTGACACAAATTGTACTTTACCTGCACTATTCTTACCCTACCTACTTTTATACACTTCCTATCAAATTCACGTGTCGGTTCTATGCAAACTTTATCTCACTACCTCCTATGCACTGTCATTTTAAGAGCACTGCTCTGTTGTAATTCAAAATTGAATTTATTTTATTTTGCCTTTATTTAACCAGGTTTGTCCCAATTGAGATCCAGGATCTCTTTTACAAGGGAGACCTGGCCAAGAACATGGGTCTCTCATCCCTCCACTCTGCAGTAAACACAAAATACAGTTCTGGTATCCCTTCCCACTTCATCTAATCAGGAGAGAGAACTCCACACTGCAAAAAATGAGTTAAAGTAAAGTAAATGTGTGCTTGACACAAGTAAAATAATCTACCAGTGCAGTAACACAATCTGTCTTGGCAAGATTTCTTGAAATAAGTAAAAAAAAAAATATCTAGGGTTCTCTCTCCTGGTTGGATGAAGTGGGAAGGGATATGAGGAAATGTATTTTCTGTTTACTGCAGATATTTAATGACAAATATTGACGACTGTCACGGTACTGACAGAGTGGGCTCCAGAACCACAGACGACTGTCACGGTACTGACAGAGTGGGCTCCAGAACCACAGACGACTGTCACGGTACTGACAGAGTGGGCTCCAGAACCACAGACGACTGTCACGGTACTGACAGAGTGGGCTCCAGAACCACAGACGAGTCACTGTCACGGTACTGACAGAGTGGGCTCCAGAACCACAGACGAGTCACTGTCACGGTACTGACAGAGTGGGCTCCAGAACCACAGACGAGTCACTGTCACGGTACTGACAGAGTGGGCTCCAGAACCACAGACGAGTCACTGTCACGGTACTGACAGAGTGGGCTCCAGAACCACAGACGAGTCACTGTCACGGTACTGACAGAGTGGGCTCCAGAACCACAGACGAGTGTCACGGTACTGACAGAGTGGGCTCCAGAACCACAGACGAGTCACTGTCACGGTACTGACAGAGTGGGCTCCAGAACCACAGACGAGTGTCACGGTACTGACAGAGTGGGCTCCAGACCCACAGACGAGTGTCACGGTACTGACAGAGTGGGCTCCAGAACCACAGACGAGTGTCACGGTACTGACAGAGTGGGCTCCAGAACCACAGACGAGTCACTGTCACGGTACTGACAGAGTGGGCTCCAGAACCACAGACGAGTCACTGTCACGGTACTGACAGAGTGCGCTCCAGACCCACAGAGGAGTCACTGTCACGGTACTGACAGAGTGGGCTCCAGAACCACAGACGAGTCACTGTCATGGTACTGACAGAGTGGGCTCCAGAACCACAGACGACTGTCACGGTACTGACAGAGTGGGCTCCAGAACCACAGACGACTGTCACGGTACTGACAGAGTGGGCTCCAGAACCACAGACGACTGTCACGGTACTGACAGAGTGGGCTCCAGAACCACAGACGAGTCACTGTCACGGTACTGACAGAGTGCGCTCCAGAACCACAGACGACTGTCACGGTACTGACAGAGTGCGCTCCAGAACCACAGACGAGTCACTGTCACGGTACTGACAGAGTGGGCTCCAGAACCACAGACGACTGTCACGGTACTGACAGAGTGCGCTCCAGACCCACAGACGAGTGTCACGGTACTGACAGAGTGGGCTCCAGACCCACAGACGAGTGTCACGGTACTGACAGAGTGGGCTCCAGAACCACAGACAACTGTCACGGTACTGACAGAGTGGGCTCCAGAACCACAGACAACTGTCACGGTACTGACAGAGTGGCTCCAGAACCACAGACGAGTCACTGTCACGGTACTGACAGAGTGGGCTCCAGAACCACAGACGAGTGTCACGGTACTGACAGAGTGGGCTCCAGAACCACAGACGAGTCACTGTCACGGTACTGACAGAGTGGGCTCCAGAACCACAGACGAGTGTCACGGTACTGACAGAGTGGGCTCCAGACCCACAGACGAGTGTCACGGTACTGACAGAGTGGGCTCCAGAACCACAGACGAGTGTCACGGTACTGACAGAGTGGGCTCCAGAACCACAGACGAGTCACTGTCACGGTACTGACAGAGTGGGCTCCAGAACCACAGACGAGTCACTGTCACGGTACTGACAGAGTGCGCTCCAGACCCACAGAGGAGTCACTGTCACGGTACTGACAGAGTGGGCTCCAGAACCACAGACGAGTCACTGTCATGGTACTGACAGAGTGGGCTCCAGAACCACAGACGACTGTCACGGTACTGACAGAGTGGGCTCCAGAACCACAGACGACTGTCACGGTACTGACAGAGTGGGCTCCAGAACCACAGACGACTGTCACGGTACTGACAGAGTGGGCTCCAGAACCACAGACGAGTCACTGTCACGGTACTGACAGAGTGCGCTCCAGAACCACAGACGACTGTCACGGTACTGACAGAGTGCGCTCCAGAACCACAGACGAGTCACTGTCACGGTACTGACAGAGTGGGCTCCAGAACCACAGACGACTGTCACGGTACTGACAGAGTGCGCTCCAGACCCACAGACGAGTGTCACGGTACTGACAGAGTGGGCTCCAGACCCACAGACGAGTGTCACGGTACTGACAGAGTGGGCTCCAGAACCACAGACAACTGTCACGGTACTGACAGAGTGGGCTCCAGAACCACAGACAACTGTCACGGTACTGACAGAGTGGCTCCAGAACCACAGACGAGTCACTGTCACGGTACTGACAGAGTGGGCTCCAGAACCACAGACGAGTCACTGTCACGGTACTGACAGAGTGGGCTCCAGAACCACAGACGAGTCACTGTCACGGTACTGACAGAGTGGGCTCCAGAACCACAGACGAGTCACTGTCACGGTACTGACAGAGTGGGCTCCAGAACCACAGACGAGTCACTGTCACGGTACTGACAGAGTGGGCTCCAGAACCACAGACGACTGTCACGGTACTGACAGAGTGGGCTCCAGAACCACAGACAACTGTCACGGTACTGACAGAGTGGGCTCCAGACCCACAGACGAGTGTCACGGTACTGACAGAGTGGGCTCCAGAACCACAGACGAGTCACTGTCACGGTACTGACAGAGTGGGCTCCAGAACCACAGACGAGTCACTGTCACGGTACTGACAGAGTGGGCTCCAGAACCACAGACGAGTCACTGTCACGGTACTGACAGAGTGCGCTCCAGACCCACAGAGGAGTCACTGTCACGGTACTGACAGAGTGGGCTCCAGAACCACAGACGAGTGTCACGGTACTGACAGAGTGGGCTCCAGAACCACAGACGAGTCACTGTCACGGTACTGACAGAGTGGGCTCCAGACCCACAGAGGAGTCACTGTCACGGTACTGACAGAGTGGGCTCCAGAACCACAGAGGAGTCACTGTCACGGTACTGACAGAGTGGGCTCCAGACCCACAGACGAGTGTCACGGTACTGACAGAGTGGGCTCCAGACCCACAGACGAGTGTCACGGTACTGACAGAGTGGGCTCCAGAACCACAGACGAGTCACTGTCACGGTACTGACAGAGTGGGCTCCAGAACCACAGACGAGTCACTGTCACGGTACTGACAGAGTGGGCTCCAGAACCACAGAGGAGTCACTGTCACGGTACTGACAGAGTGGGCTCCAGAACCACAGACGAGTCACTGTCACGGTACTGACAGAGTGGGCTCCAGAACCACAGACGAGTCACTGTCACGGTACTGACAGAGTGCGCTCCAGAACCACAGACGAGTGTCACAGTACTGACAGAGTGGGCTCCAGAACCACAGACGACTGTCACTGTCACGGTACTGACAGAGTGGGCTCCAGAACCACAGACGAGTCACTGTCACGGTACTGACAGAGTGCGCTCCAGGCCACCAGAACGTGAGTCAGAACCACTCGGGGTCGTCGCGCTGCACATTAGTCAGCGGTCGTATTGGACATAAATATTAGTCATGAATACATTGTGTCACGTTTGGTCAGATATGGAGCTGATAACGTCTCCTCTGTTCCCATGTCTCTGTGTCTCTGTCTCTCTGTGTCTCTGTGTCTCTGTGTCTCTGTCTCTCTGTCTCTCTGTGTCTCTGTGTCTCTGTGTCTCTGTCTCTCTGTCTCTCTGTCTCTCTGTGTCTCTCTGTGTCTCTGTGTCTCTGTCTCTCTGTGTCTCTGTGTCTCTCTGTGTCTCTGTCTCTCTGTGTCTCTCTGTGTCTCTGTCTCTCTGTCTCTCTGTGTCTCTGTGTCTCTCTGTGTCTCTCTGTGTCTCTGTGTCTCTGTCTCTCTCTGTCTCTCTGTGTCTCTCTGTCTGTCTCTGTGTCTCTCTGTCTCTCTGTGTCTCTGTGTCTCTGTGTCTCTCTGTGTATCTGTCTCTCTGTGTCTCTCTGTGTCTCTCTGTGTCTCTGTGTCTCTGTGTCTCTCTGTGTCTCTGTCTCTCTGTGTCTCTGTGTCTCTCTGTGTCTCTGTGTCTCTGTCTCTCTCTGTCTCTGTCTCTCTGTGTCTCTCTGTCTGTCTCTGTGTCTCTCTGTGTCTCTGTCTCTCTGTGTCTCTCTGTGTATCTGTCTCTCTGTGTCTCTCTGTGTCTCTGTCTCTGTGTCTTTGTGTCTCTGTCTCTCTGTCTCTCTCTGTCTCTCTGTGTCTCTGTCTCTGTGTCTCTGTGTCTCTCTGTGTCTCTGTCTCTGTGTCTCTGTGTCTCTCTGTGTCTCTCTGTGTCTCTGTGTCTCTCTGTGTCTCTCTGTGTCTCTGTGTCTCTGTATCTATGTGTGTCTCTCTCTCTGTGTCTCTCTCTCTGTGTCTCTGTGTCTCTCTGTGTCTCTCTCTCTGTGTCTCTCTGTGTCTCTGTGTCTCTCTGTCTCTCTGTGTCTCTGTCTCTGTGTCTCTCTGTGTCTCTGTGTCTCTCTGTGTCTCTGTGTCTCTCTGTGTCTCTGTGTCTCTCTGTTTCTCTGTGTCTCTGTGTCTTCATGAATAGTCTCTTGTGGAGTCTCAGCCAGTCTGGTCCAAACCATAGAACAGAACAGAGACACATATGTACTGGATGACGTACACACACACACACACACACACACACACACACACACACACACACACACACACACACACACACACACACACACACACACACACACACACACACACACACACACACACACACACACACACACACACACACACACACACACACACATACATACACACGTACACCACACACACACACACACACATGCACACATACATACACACGTACACCACGCACACACACACATACACCACACACACACACACACACACACACATACACCACACACACATACACCACACACACACACGTACAAAACACACACGTACACCACACACACATACACCACACACACACACGTACACCACACACACATACACCACACACACACACACACACACACACACACACACACACACACACACCACACACACAGCTTTATAAAGCTTTGTATAATATATATGTGCGGCACGGTGGTGTAGTGGTTAACACTATCGCCTCACAGCAAGAAGGTCCAGGGTTCAATTCCCGCTTGGGGACCAGGTTTCCATGATGCCAGTTACCCAGGTGGGGTATCTCCCAGGCCATTCTGTGTGGAGTTTGCATGTTCTCCCCGTGCTCGCAAGGGTTTCCCCCCCGATAAGATAAACCCAATGGAAAAACATGCACAACAACAAGATTGCTAACGCTGTGGCGTCCTTGACGAAGACGGACAGGAGCACTTGGATTGGTCCCCTGGCGCGGCTCACGTTGACGCCTGTCTGCTCCCGGCTGCCCTTGGGGGGGAAGGACGACGGGATGGGTTAATCGCAGATACGAATTGCATGCATGCATCGCATGTGTGCCAATTGATGACCTCGGAGCAGGTCCTAAATTATTATTATTATTATTATTATTATTATTATTTAATATAATATATTATATTTAATGTTATAGAACTTATATGTAATGTTATAGAACGTTGTATATATGTAACGTTATTGAGCTTTGTATATATAATGTTATTGAGCTTTATATATATGTAATGTTATTGAGCTTTGTATATATGTAACGTTATAGAGCTTTGTATATATGTAACGTTATTGAGCTTTGTATATATAATGTTATTGAGATTTGTATATATAATGTTATTGAGCTTTGTATATATGTAACGTTATTGAGCTTTGTATATATGTAACGTTATTGAGCTTTGTATATATAATGTTATTGAGCTTTGTATATATGTAACGTTATTGAGCTTTGTATATATAATGTTATTGAGCTTTGTATATATGTAACGTTATTGAGCTTTGTATATGTAATGTTATATAACTTTGTATATACGTAACGTTATTGAGCTTTGTATATATGTAACGTTATTGAGCTTTGTATATATAATGTTATTGAGCTTTGTATATAATGTAACGTTATTGAGCTTTGTATATATAATGTTATTGAGCTTTGTATATATTTAACGTTATTGAGCTTTGTATATATGTAATGTTATTGAGCTTTGTATATATAATGTTATTGAGCTTTGTATATATGTAACGTTATTGAGCTTTCTATATATGTAACGTCAACATTATGAGAAATGTGATTCTTCTCCAGAGTCAGACATCAAGATAGATACCAGTCTCCTCTCTAAGCTAGGCTAGCTGAACGCACAGAGAGGAAACTGGTATCTATCTTCTCGTCTGACTCTGGAGAAGATGGTGAGAACATTTACCATAATGTTGGCGCATTCCTTTAGAGGGAAGAGATACAGGAAGAAAGGAGAGGAGGAACATGGAGGAACACAAGAGGAGAGAAAGAGGGAATAGAGGAGAGAAAGAGATAAAGAGGGAATAGAGGAGAGAAAGAGGGAATAGAGGAGAGAAAGAGAGAATAGAGGAGAGAAAGAGGGAATAGAGGAGATAAAGAGGGAATAGAGGAGAGAAAGAGGGAAAGAGGGAATAGAGGAGAGAAAGGGGGAATAGAGGAGAGAAAGAGGGAATAGAGGAGAGAAAGAGATAAAGAGGGAATAGAGGAGAGAAAGAGGGAATAGAGGAGAGAAAGAGGGAAAGAGGGAATAGAGGAGAGAAAGAGGGAAAGCGGGAATAGATGAGAGAAAGAGAGAATAGAGGAGAGAAAGAGATAAAGAGGGAATAGAGGAGAGAAAAAGAGAATAGAGGAGAGAAAGAGATAAAGAGGGAATAGAGGAGAGAAAGAGTGAATAGAGGAGAGAAAGAGAGAATAGAGGAGAGAAAGAGAGAAAGAGGGAATAGAGGAGAGAAAGAGAGAAAGAGGGAATATAGGAGAGAAAGAGGGAATAGAGGAGAGAAAGAGAGAATAGAGGAGAGAAAGAGAGAAAGAGGGAATATAGGAGAGAAAGAGGGAATAGGAGAGAAAGAGGGAATATAGGAGAGAAAGAGGGAATAGAGGAGATAAAGATAAAGAGGGAATAGAGCAGAGAAAGATGGAATATAGGAGAGAAAGAGGGAATAGAGGAGAGAAAGAGAGAAAGAGGGAATATAGGAGAGAAAGAGGGAATAGAGGAGATAAAGATAAAGAGGGAATAGAGCAGAGAAAGATGGAATATAGGAGAGAAAGAGGGAATAGAGGAGAGAAAGAGAGAAAGAGGGAATAGAGGAGAGAAAGGGGGAATAGAGGAGAGAGAGAGGGAATAGAGGAGAGAAAGAGGGAATAGAGGAGAGAAAGAGAGAATAGAGGAGAGAAAGAGGGAATAGAGGAGAGAAAGAGAGAATAGAGGAGAGAAAGAGGGAATAGAGGAGAGAAAGAGAGAATAGAGGAGAGAAAGGGGGAATAGAGGAGGGAAAGAGGGAATAGAGGAGAGAAAGAGGGAATAGAGGAGAGAAAGAGGGAATAGAGGAGAGAAAGAGAGAATAGAGGAGAGAAAGAGGGAATAGAGGAGAGAAAGAGAGAATAGAGGAGAGAAAGAGAGAACGAGGGAATAGAGGAGAGAAAGAGGGACTAGAGGAGAGAAAGAGAGAATAGAGGAGAGGAAGAGAGAACGAGGGAATAGAGGAGAGGAAGAGAGAACGAGGGAATATAGGAGAGAAAGGGGGAATAGAGGAGAGAAAAAGGGAATAGAGGAGAGAAAGAGGGAATAGAGGAGAGAAAGAGCGAAAGAGGGAATAGAGGAGAGAGAGAGGGAATAGATGAGAGAGAGAGAGAGAGAGAGAGAGAGAGAGAGAGAGAGAGAGAGAGAGAGAGAGAGAGAGAGAGAGAGAGAGAGAGAGAAAGGGGGAATAGAGGAGAGATGGACATTCCTTCCATTTCTCAAAAACAAAGACCCCATTCTGTCACAGCAGAAAAAACAGGGGAACAGAGAGAGAGGGAGAGAGGAAAGGAAAAGGGAGAATAAAGAGAGGAAAAGGTCAGAGGAGAGGAAAGACGTGTCAAGAGGAGAGAAAGAGAGAGAGTGTGTGAGTGAGGGGGCGTGAGAGAGATGGATGAAGATGCTTCCAGGAAGTGTACAGGAAGAGACAGAGAGAGAGAGAGAGCGAGAGAGAGAGACAGAGAGAGAGAGAGACAGAGAGAGAGAGAGACAGAGAGAGAGAGAGAGATAAAGTGAGAGAGAGAGAGATAGAGAGAGAGAGAGAGAGAGAGAGAGAGAGAGAGAGAGAGAGAGAGAGAGAGAGAGAGAGAGAGAGAG
>NW_028173807.1:0-17551 GCF_963971535.1 Notolepis coatsorum | reverse complement strand
GTGTGTCTGTGTGTGTCTCTGTGTGTGTCTGTGTGTTGTGTGTGTGTGTGTGTGTGTCTCTGTGTGTGTGTGTGTGTGTGTGTGCCTGTGTGTGTGTCTGTCTCTGTGTGTGTGTGTGTGTGTGTGTCTGTGTCTGTGTCTCTGTGTGTGTGTCTGTGTCTGTGTGTGTGTGTGTGTGTGTGTGTGTGTCTGTGTGTGTGTCTCTGTGTCTGTGTGTGTCTGTGTGTGTGTGTGTGTGTGTGTGTCTGTGTCTGTGTCTCTGTGTGTGTGTCTGTGTCTGTGTGTGTGTGTGTGTGTGTCTCTGTGTGTGTGTGTGTGTGTGTGTGTGTGTGTGCCTGTGTGTGTGTCTGTCTCTGTGTGTGTGTCTGTGTGTGTGTGTGTGTGTCTGTGTCTGTGTCTGTGTCTGTGTGTGTGTGTGTGTGTGCCTGTGTGTGTGTGTGTGTGTGTGTGTGTGTGCCTGTGTGTGTGTGTGTGTGTGTCTGTGTGTGTGTGTGTGTCTGTGTGATGTATTGGTCATGATGTCCTCCTCTGTCCACAGCATCCGCAGTGTGATGCAGAAGTACCTGGAGGAGCGGGACGAGCTGACGTTCGACAAGATCTTCAACCAGAAGATCGGTGAGTCTGAGTCCCGATCCCAGTAACCCTGACCCTGTGTGGCCCTGGACCTGACCCCCCTGTGGGCCCCTGGACACCATGTGCTCTGAGCTGTGGCCCCTGGACACCATGTGGTCTGAGCTGTGGCCCCTGGACACCATGTGCTCTGAGCTGTGGCCCCTGGACCCAATAGAGCCGTTTCCCCTGAAGCCCGTTTTAGGGATTCAAACTTTAGCAGGGTTTTTCAAAACGGACATTCGAACCATCGTTTTTTTTTTAACCCTTTCACTGCCACACTACAGAAGGTTGACCCTTTACTATCACACTACCGACGGTTACCGGGTAGAGGGTTAACCTTCTGTAGTGTGGCAGTGAAAGGGTTAACATGCTGTTGTGTGGCAGTGAAAGGGTTAACCGTCTGTGTATTGTCGCAGTGAAAGGGTTAACCGTTTGGTAGTGCAGCAGTGAATGCATCATCATATTTCTTCTGGTTCGGTACCGTCGAGTCTTGACTTTAGGCACATAGCGCACATTTACGCATATAACGTAGAACACATGCCCATATTGCTGCGGTTATTAAGAGTAGTAGTACCTAGGGCGGCTACGTGGCGTAGTGGGCAAGGCGCTCGCCACGAATGCGGAGACGCTGGGCTCGTCAGTTCGAGCCAGCGCTCCACATTGCTTTCAGTTTAGCTGGTCGTCCGCAGTAATACACATTGGCCGTATTAGGGGGTGGGAAACTGAAGGGTGGGGATCGGGCGTTGTGGACAGCGACTCCTACAGGTCGGTTGGTGCGCCTGCGCAGTAGAATCAGGAAGTGTCGGGGGCAGCGTGAGCCTCCCACGCGTTACTCCTCGCCACTGAGAGATCGAGCTGCGCAGGTGAAAAGATGCGACTGCTGTCACCTCAAGTACCGAGGGGACTCGTGCTCTGTATGACTTAGTCCACATTGCAGCCGGCTTGTGGGAGGCAAGAAACAGCGTGCGTGACAGGGGAGGGTTGAATTGGACGATACGAAATTGGGATGGGAGAAAATATAGAAAATGGGAGAAAAAGTGGATCAAAAAAAAAAAGAGCAGTAGTACCTACTTACTGGTCACGGGAGGCTTCAACAACGTTTGGATGGTGATCCATTCAGTGAATACATTTGTTGAAACAACATCTTTGTTGGCCGACGGCTCCTGCTGTCTTAACGTTAACAGCTTAACGTGCGTCGTAACATACCTGTGTAACGTTAAGTAACTTGTGTTCCGCTGGGAACGTTCAACATCACTGCCTAGTACACTTGGTTTAATCCAAACGACGTCCATTCGGAAACGTTGTGTTATGAAATAAGACGGGTGCGGGGTGAGTGAGTCTCTCTCTCTTTTTTTGCATGTTTGATTAATTTCCTGATCACATATATATATATGTAATATATACAATATAACAGTACTGTAACTGTAATGCAGTAAAACGGTGAACGTAGCCTTAAAAAACGCACGGTAGGCCACCCACTGGGGCTTCACTCAATATCCTGGTGTCCTGGCTCTCTCAATATAATACTATAATTAATAAAATAATCAGCATTACAATAACAAGTAAAGTAGAAAACCAACAGAAAAGAAACACTGAATAATTGTGATATTACAAGTGACCTTAACTCAATCAGTGCCAGCTATTGGCCTCATCCTGTTTGATTGGTCAGCATGATGTTCTGAATGGTTTGATTGGTTAGCATGACGTTCTGAATGGTTTGATTGGTCAGCATGACGCTCTGAATGGTTTGATTGGTCAGCGTGACGCTCTGAATGGTTTGATTGGTCAGCATGACGTTCTGAATGGTCTGATTGGTCAGCGTGACGTTCTGAATGGTTTGATTGGTCAGCATGACGTTCTGAATGGTCTGATTGGTCAGCGTGACGCTCTGAATGGTTTGATTGGTCAGCATGACGTTCTGAATGGTCTGATTGGTCAGCGTGACGTTCTGAATGGTTTGATTGGTCAGCATGACGTTCTGAATGGTTTGATTGGTTAGCATGACGTTCTGAATGGTCTGATTGGTCAGCGTGACGTTCTGAATGGTTTGATTGGTCAGCGTGACGTTCTGAATGGTTTGATTGGTCAGCATGACGTTCTGAATGGTTTGATTGGTCAGCGTGACGTTCTGAATGTCTGATTGGTCGGCATGACGTTCTGAATCCGCTCTCTTATCACCTCTCCTCTCCTGATTCTCTCTCTGCCAGCTGCCACAACATATATTTCCAAAAACTACAAACCGCCTTCTACAAATTCAATTGGTTTGAGAGTTATTGAGTTAAAGAGTTGGAACGTGTGCGATGTCATTATGATTATGATGTCACATTTTCCAGGAAATATTACATACAGCTCAGTGAAATGGAGTAGAGATACAGACACTGAGCGGTATGTAATACTTCCTTGTGACCTCACACACTGTGACCTCACACATTCCAACGCTTTCTCTGAACTAGAAGGATGCGCTCAGTAGAGCACACATCTCCACCATCTTTTACACACTGTTTAGACCCATCTTTAGACCCATCTTTAGCCCATCTTTCACACACTGTTTAGACCCATCTTTAGACCCATCTTTAGCCCATCTTTCACACACTGTTTAGACCCATCTTTAGACCCATCTTTAGACCCATCTTTCACACACTGTTTAGACCCATCTTTAGACCCATCTTTAGACCCATCTTTAGCCATCTTTCACACACTGTTTAGACCCATCTTTAGACCCATCTTTCACACACTGTTTGGACCCATCTTTAGACCCATCTTTAGCCCATCTTTCACACACTGTTTAGACCCATCTTTAGCCCATCTTTCACACACTGTTTAGACCCATCTTTAGCCCATCTTTCACACACTGTTTAGACAAAAAATATATATATATATGAATATTATTTTTTCAAAATCAACTCTGCCTCTCTTTGTTAACTACTACAACAATGCTGTTTGTTATTTAAGATGAGGTCGGACTCGGCACTGACAGATCTGTGTTCATTGTGCTGCTTTTATAAAGCCTCAAATGACTGCTTACAATATTTCATGAAAGCAAAGTGTTTAGTTTGTCTAAGATTTAAAAAGGTTTTAAACTTTACAGCACTGACAAAGTTGAACAAAGTGCTGTACAAGTCCCACAACATATATATTTTTTTTAAATTAAAATTAAAATAAGAAATTAATATATATATATATTTTTGTATCTCGAAGCATCGAATTAAAATCGAATCTCGGCCCGAAGCTTCGAATTCCCCCCAAAAAAATCGAATGTCAGCTCTCTGGTCTCTCCTCTCTGTTGTACAGAGTGCAGCTCTCTGGTCTCTCCTCTCTGTTGTACAGAGTGCAGCTCTCTGGTCTCTCCTCTGTTGTACAGAGTGCAGTTCTCTGGTCTCTCCTCTGTTGTACAGAGTGCAGCTCTCTGGTCTCTCTCCTCTGTTGTACAGAGTGCAGCTCTCTGGTCTCTCCTCTCTGTTGTACAGAGTGCAGCTCTCTGGTCTCTCCTCTCTGTTGTACACAGTGCAGCTCTCTGGTCTCTCCTCTGTTGTACAGAGTGCAGCTCTCTGGTCTCTCCTCTCTGTTGTACAGAGTGCAGCTCTCTGGTCTCTCCTCTCTGTTGTACAGAGTGCAGCTCTCTGGTCTCTCCTCTCTGTTGTACAGAGTGCAGCTCTCTGGTCTCTCCTCTCTCTGTTGTACAGAGTGCAGCTCTCTGGTCTCTCCTCTGTTGTACAGAGTGCAGCTCTCTGGTCTCTCCTCTGTTGTACAGAGTGCAGCTCTCTGGTCTCTCCTCTCTGTTGTACAGAGTGCAGCTCTCTGGTCTCTCCTCTCTGTTGTACAGAGTGCAGCTCTCTGGTCTCTCCTCTGTTGTACAGAGTGCAGCTCTCTGGTCTCTCCTCTCTGTTGTACAGAGTGCAGCTCTCTGGTCTCTCCTCCTCTGTTGTACAGAGTGCAGCTCTCTGGTCTCTCCTCTGTTTGTACAGAGTGCAGCTCTCTGGTCTCTCCTCTGTGTTGTACAGAGTGCAGCTCTCTGGTCTCTCCTCTGTTGTACAGAGTGCAGCTCTCTGGTCTCTCCTCTGTTGTACAGAGTACAGCTCTCTGGTCTCTCCTCTCTGTTGTACAGAGTGCAGCTCTCTGGTCTCTCCTCTGTTGTACAGAGTGCAGCTCTCTGGTCTCTCCTCTGTTGTACAGAGTGCAGCTCTCTGGTCTCTCCTCTGTTGTACAGAGTGCAGCTCTCTGGTCTCTCCTCTGTTGTACAGAGTGCAGCTCTCTGGTCTCTCCTCTCTGTTGTACAGAGTGCAGCTCTCTGGTCTCTCCTCTGTTGTACAGAGTGCAGCTCTCTGGTCTCTCTGTTGTACAGAGTGCAGCTCTCTGGTCTCTCCTCTCTGTTGTACAGAGTGCAGCTCTCTGGTCTCTCCTCTGTTGTACAGAGTGCAGCTCTCTGGTCTCTCCTCTGTTGTACAGAGTGCAGCTCTCTGGTCTCTCCTCTCTGTTGTACAGAGTGCAGCTCTCTGGTCTCTCCTCCTCTGTTGTACAGAGTGCAGCTCTCTGGTCTCTCCTCTGTTGTCAGAGTGCAGCTCTCTGGTCTCTCCTCTCTGTTGTACAGAGTGCAGCTCTCTGGTCTCTCCTCTCTGTTGTACAGAGTGCAGCTCTCTGGTCTCTCCTCTCTGTTGTACAGAGTGCAGCTCTCTGTCTCTCCTCTCTCTGTTGTACAAGTGCAGCTCTCTGGGTCTCTCCTCTCTGTTGTACAGAGTGCAGCTCTCTGGTCTCTCCTCTCTCTGTTGTACACAGTGCAGCTCTCTGGTCTCTCCTCTCTCTGTTGTACAGAGTGCAGCTCTCTGGTCTCTCCTCTCTCTGTTGTACAGAGTGCAGCTCTCTGGTCTCTCCTCCTCTGTTGTACAGAGTGCAGCTCTCTGGTCTCTCCTCTGTTGTACAGAGTGCAGCTCTGGTCTCTCCTCTGTTGTACAGAGTGCAGCTCTGGTCTCTCCTCTGTTGTACAGAGTGCAGCTCTCTGTCTCTCCTCTGTTGTACAGAGTGCAGCTCTCTGGTCTCTCCTCTGTTGTACAGAGTGCAGCTCTCTGGTCTCTCCTCAGTGCAGCTCTCTGGTCTCTCCTCTGTTGTACAGAGGGCAGCTCTCTGGTCTCTCCTCAGTGCAGCTCTCTTGTCTCTCCTCTGGTCTCTCCTCTCCTGTCTCTCTGGTCTCTCCTCTGCGGCTGCTCAGAGCTCCAGACGAGGGGCTGAGCACCAAGGGACCCCAGGCCTCTGCAGGCTCCACCAGCTTTACTTACTGTTCTCCTCCGTCCCCCTCTGAGAATAGACTGCTGCGCTAATTCTCTCTCTGCCCACCGGCTCTCCTGTTTTTTCTTCTTCTAATAATTTTTTCTTCTTTCTTCTCAAGTCTGCTCGAGTGTTTTTATCTCTCCCTCTATTTCACAGCCATTCTGCAATGTGATTTAATGTAATACAAGTTAATGTATTGTTTGGGCAAATGCATCCATCAAAGAACATCTAACATTGTTTGCAAAAGAGCTGTTTTTTTTGTCACTTAGTATTATATAAGCAGAGTCTTATTAATCAAACCCCCCCAACTGAGTTAGCTGATTGTTGACAGTTTAACCCTAACACCCCGACCAGGCTGGATACCTGAGTTAGCTGATTGTTGACAGTTTGACACACGCCCTGGATTTTCACTTCCTTGAACGCAAGCGTACGTTTGAACGGAACCCGTTACCAGAGCAGCGACTCCTTTAGAATAGAATAGAATAGAATAGATCTTTATTTGTCATTGTTGGTACAACGAAAATTTGTTAGGAACATCACCACTGGCATACAAACATAAGTTTCAAGTTTCTTTAATAGTTGTCATACAGAAGTACAGAATACTTTCATACAAAATGCTTCTTACTGTTACGCTCCAGAGACTGTGCTAGACAAGATAGTATCAAATAACATAGTATAGCATGTATTTAGAAGAAGAAAATGAGGTCACAGTGTTCGGTATAGACATATGTACAATATTCTGAGTTACCATATAATATACAATACTATGCAGTGTACTAATGTACAGTACTATCTAGTGCAAAGCAGAAATGGGATGAGGTACAATTTAGGTACAATTTACAGTAAGGTGTACAAGTTGTAGTGCAATCCTTCATCAATAAATATAAAGTGTGGGGAGTGGGTGCTACAGTGTGTTTGTTTAAAGTGGGTGTGTGCTATAAAGTGTGTGGAGTGGGTGCTACAGTGTGTTTGCTTAAAGTGAGTGTGTGCGTGTGGATGTGTGTGCTATGTGCGTTTGGTGGTTGTTGTTGTGTAGTGTTTATTGTTCGTTTAGCAGCCTGATGGCCTGGGGATAGAAGCTTCTCTGAGTCTTTCTGTGCTCGCCTTGAGACTCCGGTATCGCTTGCCTGACGGCAGCAGTTCAAAGAGGCAGTTGTTCGGGTGACTGGAGTCTTTAATGATTCTCTTAGCCTTGCCCTTGCAATAAGATATAGCATGTGCAAAATAATAATGTCAATAATAATAGTAATATAGTAATAAAGTATCAATGTCCCAATGTCCTCAATATATATATATATATATATATATATTTGTCCCAAGTGCATTTAGTGCTAGTGCAAATAAATTAATAAATATAAATATTTCAGTCCAGTGAGTTAATGGAAGGAGGGGGCTCAAACCTGAGAGACCTCAGCTCACATCACTCAGATCTGATACTAATACAACATGTCCCTCTCACTGTGTCCCTGTGATGCTGCACTGCAGTAGCTACTGAGACCTCCCTGCCTCCCTCCCTCCCTCCCTGCCTCCCTCCCTCCTGCCTCCCTCCCTCCCTCCCTCCCTCCCTCCCTCCCTCCCTGCCTCCCTCCCTCCCTCCCTGCCGCCCCTCCCTGCCTCCCTCCCTCCCTCCCTCCCTCCCTCCCTCCCTCCCTCCCTCCCTCCCTCCCCCATCCCTCCCTCCCTCCTCCCTCCCTCGGCCCGTTCCACCCTCCTGTCTTTCCTCCGCAGGTGACGTCTGTTCCAGCATGTGTCCTGGCCCCTGGGAGGGTCTCAGTAGTGGAGATACTAGCTGGGCTCTCTCTCTCTCTCTCTCTAGCTGCGTTAGGTATAGGGGTGGGAATCACCAGTTTCATCATGATACGATACGATATCGATTCTTTGGACAACGATACGATATTTGCCGATATCACAAAGTCTCTCACGATACAATACGATACGATTAGATTCAGGTGCCTGCGATCGATATGAGATGATATCATATGCCCATTTAACACAATCAGTAACATTTAGATCAACTAAAAAAAGGTAATGAAAATATCATTTGACATTTGTATTTTTGAGCTCTTCCAGACATTTAAAGGAAAATCAATCTATTGTTTTTAATACAAATAGACCTCCTGTTCACTGTAAAGTGCCACGTTTTTATATATTGAGCTTTAAACTTTAAGCTACATTTTTTGGAACTCAAAACTCACAACCTCCCTCTCCCAAACCGTTCCTACAACAATTTGTTGATGTTGCATGATCATGTATAGGCCTACATTTATTATGTATTATATTGTTTATGTTTAAATAACATTTAAACACATCAAACTCCTCTGACCTCATCTGGTCTTTCCAAAGACGCGCGCACACACACACACACAGAAAGGGAGAATGCTCTGCTGTAACATCTACACACACGGAGCTACTGCTGTTGTTCTTGGGCGGATATGAGACTCGCCACAGGATTTTCAAAATAAGAGTATCGATATGAATCGATCTTATTACATTGCATCGATCCGATTCGATTGTTGATAATTACATCGATGTATCGATCTGGATCGATGTATCGTCCCACCCCTAGTTAGGTAGCATGTGTCCTGGGAGGGTGCTAGTCGTTCTTAGGGGTCTGCTGAGCTGATGAACACACCCAGCTGGGCTCCAGGAGGTCCGCCATGTCTGTTTGGTTCAGCCATCGTTGGCTCCTGCCGCCTGGCTGTTCCTCCAAGGAAGGTGTCTTGTGTCTCGTGTCCCTGACGGTCATTAATGATGGTCAAGATTCGAGATTCAATCGTATTATTTAAAACCACAGTGTTAGTTTGGCTACATTTACCATTGTCCGGCAAAACAACACCCGAAAACAAATGAAATGGGAAAAGAGGAACCCCCCCCCCCCCCCCCCCCCAAAAAGTTTAAAAATAAAACAGCCAGAAACTATACACTGTTTGAAAAGGAGATGGAAGAAGCAAAGCTTATATGTTTCCATCCCCCATCAATAACTATATACTTCAGCAAGTATATGACACGATTACCAATACATATAATACAATACAATTTGCATTATTCGTAATGAACATTTAAAGACTTTACATGTAATTAGCATTTTGAAGGCTATTTTATTTATCCCCCTGGGTGTATTTTAAACTCTAGAACTAAAACATGTCTAGATTGAATAACAATTTGTATAAATGTGTTTTTCCACTACATTTTTCAATAAACCGCTGACAATCTCTTCGCAGAATCTCGACACCTTTACCATCGTTGAGATGCAAGGCTATCATAATAATATGCAAATTAGCAACACGCTCCCATTGATATTTACCAGGAATTCTTAAGTCTGCAGCTTATGTTCTTTCGAGACATGTCAATACCTACTTAGCTCTCTGTGGGTCTGGAGATAAAGGTATCAAGTCACCACACACTGGACTGTGAGAGGTTCGACCCACTTGTGACATCATCACACATGCAACTGAATCTAACAGAGACATGTTCCACTTTGTTGTGTGATAGTAAAGGGGGAAACCTTCTGTCGTGTGGCAGTGAAAGGGTTATAAATACATTTAAAAGCAAGCTTAAAAAAAAAAACTACAGATCAGTGTAGTCTGTAGTATCCATGTGTATTTGTGAGCAGTCTTTTTTTTCCCCCACCATTATAATAGTTGTATAATGCTGTATTGTATGTATCTGTGTGTGTATGAGAGAGGGATGTGTGTTTGTGCATAATGTGTGTGTGTGTGTGTGTGTGGGGGGGGGGGGGGGGGGGTTCTGTGTACTAGTTATCCTATATAGGTTTAAGAGGGGAGGTCGCTTATAAGCCCTTGGGCTTTTTGACCTTTCCTGCACATTTTAACTGTTCTTTTTTTAACTTAATTTATTCAGAATGTACGTCTGTAAGTGCAAATAACAATAAACAAACAAACTCCGACTTCAGGGCAGAACAGCGAAGCTCCCATCCGGGGCAGAATGTGAACAAGGTGCTCTGGATTAGAGCCGTGTCGCCAAAGCCTGTTTTTGGGCTTCGAACTTCGTCAGGGTCTTTCGAACGGACGTACGAACCTTCGTTTTTAATAATAATAATAATAAAAATAAAAATAAAATTTAAATTAAAAATAATAATAAATATCCTCAAACTAATCCTCGGGTATAGTTTTAGACTGCCAGACTTGCGAGTCCTAAAACTATATTTTATATTATAGCTATGGATCTAATAACGCCGTCGACCGCCAGTGAGTTGCTTCTGGTCAACATGCAAAAAACAGATCGTTTTTTCATCCGTACATTTCCGTTTTATACCGTTTTGAATATGCGTATGGTTTGGGTGATTCAGAGTCATTCCAGGAAAAGACGAGAAAAGGGCATTTTAGTGTAATCCAGTTATCACGTTGTAATTTTTCGGCTGATTATCTAATCATCCTGAAATCAACGCTAGGTTATCATTATTCTATCTCCTCGTGTTTACATGAAATGGCCCTCGTAGCGCGGGCCGGGATAGGTGACAGTGGGGTCATGCCGCGCATTGGCAAACAAATTTAAACTCTGATAGAGTTTTCCACCTGGCAGCTGTGTGTATTTGCCACGTCTCGCCCTTCATCAACGGAGGCCGACACACAGTATTCCAATACACATCTCACTACACCCTGCGCATCTATAATAGCGGGAGGGGGGGGGGTCTGGTCTTTTGTGTGTAACCTGGAGTCGCAATGGATGGGTTTGTTGTCGGAAGCTTTGCTGGTTGGCCGCGATGAAATGGGCTCTGCCTCTCTGCGCATAATCAGCCCTGAAGTGAGGTGGCGATCTCGAGGAGTATTCGCCTTTGTTAACTCGGGAGAAGAAGCGGCGGATTTTCCTTGCAGACAAAAACAACACATTGGCAGAGAAATGTGCTGATAATGAGCTGGAAACTCCGTTAGTGGCGCTCCAGGATAATCAGCGGAGATTTGGGGTATTTACTCAGCTTGGTGGCTTGTTGTAGGAAAGTCAAGTACACTGGACAGGCCCTCGATCGTTTTTGGTTTTATCATTTTATTTTTTATATATAATTTCTTTTTTCTTTTTTCTAAAATATATATATTATATAATTATACTTGTATTATCTGCGAGACATCCTCTCTCTCTCTCTCTCTCTCTCTCTCTCTCTCTCTCTCTCTCTCTCTCTCTCTCTCTCTCTCTCTCTCTCTCTCTCTCTCTCTCTGTCTCTCCTCTCCTCTCTCTCTCTCTCTCTCTCTCTCTCTCTCTCATCTCTCTCTCTCTCTCTCTCTCTCTCTCTCTCTCTCTTGCATCATCTACACCTCTCGCAAGTCAAAATGCTCGCTATCCTCAAACGGCTCCACTGTCTGTGTGTATACTCTGCTTTGGTCAGATCACACTCAGCGTGCCCTCACCCACACGCAGCCTCTGCTTTGGTCAGATCACACTCAGCGTGCCCTCACCACACGCAGCGTGCCCTCACCCACACTCAGCGTGCCCTCACCCACACGCAGCCTCTGCAACATCGTACCCCGGATGTAGCCAGGTTCCCTAGATGGATGAAACTTCCCTTCTCAACCAACCCACTGATAACAACCCATATAATAGCCGTGTTTATGTTTGTTTTTGCTCGTGTTCTTGTATATAGTGTCATATAGTTATATTTAGTTCGTTTGTTACGTTTTTGTTAGTTTAAACTTTAGGATAGTTGTAACGTTAGTTTAGCTTCGTTTTAACGTTAGATAATGTACAAAATAAACGTCTTTCCGGTGTTTTATTTTGAAACCCCCCGACCGGAAGTATTTATGATGTAGGGTGTTAGTAGGGTGTTAGTAGGGTGTTAGTAGGGTGTTAGTGGGGTGTTAGTAGGGTGTTAGTAGGGTGTTAGTAGGGTGTTAGTAGGGTGTTAGTAGGGTGTTAGTAGGGTGTTAGTGGGGTGTTAGTAGGGTGTTAGTGGGGTGTTAGTGGGGTGTTAGTAGGGTGTTAGTAGGGTGTTAGTAGGGTGTTAGTAGGGTGTTAGTAGGGTGTTAGTGGGGTGTTAGTAGGGTGTTAGTGGGGTGTTAGTGGGTGTTAGTAGGGTGTTAGTGGGGTGTTAGTGGGGTGTTAGTAGGGTGTTAGTAGGGTGTTAGTAGGGTGTTAGTGGGGTGTTAGTGTTAGGGTGTTAGTGGGGCAGGGTTCGAAATTAACGGGGGCTTGGGGCATAATGCCCTTGAAAATGGACAAAATGCCCTCGAAAATCAGTTAAGGGGGGCACTTAATGCCCCCGACAGTTTACTAATTATATATATATTTATCCGGTAATGGAGCGTCTGTATCGTACGGTTCAGATGACGCGCAAATAAAAAAATTCATTTGGCGGAGCCGGTGTTCTGCACTGGCTGCAGGCAGCAGCAGCAGCAGCACTGTAGCCAGGTGCTAGTCAGTTTGTGTAAAAATGGCACGCACAATATAAATCAATCTTCATTACGACTTCATAGCCATTAACATTACATAGGCCTACACACATCTTGCCACAGCAGTTCGTAAACACAACGCACGTTTTAACTATGGTAGCCCGACGCAGCCCGCAAGATAATACTGTGGTCAATGAAATGTCACCGTAGCTACTAGCTACTGTAGCAGAGGAGGAAATGGGAGTCTGAGAGGCGGGGTGTTTAAAGACAATGATAGGCGTTTATTCAACATCCAAGAAGGCTAACATACAACTGTGTTTTATTAACTCCAACCGGGACTATTGCCGCTTTCCCACTGCATGCCATCACCTCCTAACGTTACCGGAGCTGATAATAACATTGCCTGAACTGAAGGTGCGTGACACTAAAATGTCCGTGGGGACCCGGCGCCAACCCATAGATAGTTCCAACTCACCGAATTGCGTAATCCACCACAGATGCACTCAATATTTAAATAATGTTAGTCTAAATAAATGTAGACAGAAACATAATAATTTCAAGCAGAAAACGAATCTTTCCATTAAGAACTGACAATCAGGGAATTTAAACATGGTTGACATTGTTTTTGTGTGTTTATATTAATTAATTAAAGAAAGGAAAGTCTAGTGCTGGCTGAGCATATTGTTTGTTTGCACTAAGTTAATACTTTGACAAATGTAGTCTATATTTTTCAGTCAGTTCGGTCTTTGTGTGCCAAACATTATTTAAGGCTGTAAACACTGTAAACCTTTTATTTTTAATAAATGAGAAGCATGTTTAGATTTGAGTGTTACATTTTTTTTAATAAAGATTAACGTATATCGAACTGAAAACCGTGACCCCAAAATCGTGATACGAACCAAACCGTCCATTTTGTGAACCGTCCCACCCCTACCGTTTATCATAAAAATTCAGTGCCCCCGAAATACAAAAAAAAGCCCCCGAAAATCAATTAAGGGGGGCAAAAAAAGCCCTTGAAATTTTTTTTTAATTTCTAACCCTGTAGTGGGGTGTTAGTAGGGTGTTAGTAGGGTGTTAGTGTTAGTAGGGTGTTAGTAGGGTGTTAGTAGGGTGTTAGTAGGGTGTTAGTAGGGTGTTAGTAGGGTGTTAGTAGGGTGTTAGTAGGGTGTTAGTAGGGTGTTAGTGTTAGTAGGGTGTTAGTGTTAGTAGGGTGTTAGTAGGGTGTTAGTAGGGTGTTAGTGTTAGTAGGGTGTTAGTAGGGTGTTAGTGGGGTGTTAGTGGGGTGTTAGTGTTAGTAGGGTGTTAGTAGGGTGTTAGTAGGGTGTTAGTAGGGTGTTAGTGGGGTGTTAGTAGGGTGTTAGTGGGGTGTTAGTAGGGTGTTAGTAGGGTGTTAGTAGGGTGTTAGTAGGGTGTTAGTAGGGTGTTAGTGGGGTGTTAGTGGGGTGTTAGTGGGGTGTTAGTAGGGTGTTAGTAGGGTGTTAGTGGGGTGTTAGTAGGGTGTTAGTAGGGTGTTAGTGGGGTGTTAGTGGGGTGTTAGTAGGGTGTTAGTAGGGTGTTAGTAGGGTGTTAGTAGGGTGTTAGTAGGGTGTTAGTAGGGTGTTAGTAGGGTGTTAGTAGGGTGTTAGTGGGGTGTTAGTAGGGTGTTAGTGGGGTGTTAGTGGGGTGTTAGTGGGGTGTTAGTAGGGTGTTAGTAGGGTGTTAGTAGGGTGTTAGTAGGGTGTTAGTAGGGTGTTAGTAGGGTGTTAGTGGGGTGTTAGTAGGGTGTTAGTAGGGTGTTAGTGGGGTGTTAGTGGGGTGTTAGTAGGGTGTTAGTAGGGTGTTAGTAGGGTGTTAGTAGGGTGTTAGTAGGGTGTTAGTAGGGTGTTAGTAGGGTGTTAGTAGGGTGTTAGTGGGGTGTTAGTAGGGTGTTAGTGGGGTGTTAGTGGGGTGTTAGTGGGGTGTTAGTAGGGTGTTAGTAGGGTGTTAGTAGGGTGTTAGTAGGGTGTTAGTAGGGTGTTAGTAGGGTGTTAGTAGGGTGTTAGTAGGGTGTTAGTAGGGTGTTAGTGGGGTGTTAGTGGGGTGTTAGTGGGGTGTTAGTGGGTGTTAGTAGGGTGTTAGTAGGGTGTTAGTAGGGTGTTAGTGGGGTGTTAGTAGGGTGTTAGTGGGGTGTTAGTAGGGTGTTAGTGGGGTGTTAGTGGGGTGTTAGTGGGGTGTTAGTAGGGTGTTAGTAGGGTGTTAGTGTTAGGGTGTTAGTAGGGTGTTAGTGGGGTGTTAGTAGGGTGTTAGTAGGGTGTTAGTAGGGTGTTAGTAGGGTGTTAGTGGGGTGTTAGTAGGGTGTTAGTAGGGTGTTAGTAGGGTGTTAGTAGGGTGTTAGTGGGGTGTTAGTAGGGTGTTAGTAGGGTGTTAGTGGGGTGTTAGTGGGGTGTTAGTAGGGTGTTAGTAGGGTGTTAGTAGGGTGTCAGTGTTAGGGTGTTAGTGGGGTGTTAGTAGGGTGTCAGTAGGGTGTTAGTAGGGTGTTAGTAGGGTGTTAGTAGGGTGTCAGTGGGGTGTTAGTAGGGTGTTAGTAGGGTGTTAGTAGGGTGTTAGTAGGGTGTTAGTGTTAGTAGGGTGTTAGTAGGGTGTTAGTAGGGTGTTAGTGTTAGTAGGGTGTTAGTAGGGTGTTAGTGTTAGTAGGGTGTTAGTAGGGTGTTAGTGTTAGTAGGGTGTTAGTAGGGTGTTAGTAGGGTGTTAGTAGGGTGTTAGTAGGGTGTTAGTAGGGTGTTAGTAGGGTGTTAGTAGGGTGTTAGTGTTAGGGTGTTAGTGGGGTGTTAGTAGGGTGTCAGTAGGGTGTTAGTAGGGTGTTAGTAGGGTGTTAGTAGGGTGTTAGTAGGGTGTTAGTAGGGTGTTAGTAGGGTGTTAGTGTTAGTAGGGTGTTAGTAGGGTGTTAGTGTTAGTAGGGTGTTAGTAGGGTGTTAGTAGGGTGTTAGTGTTAGTAGGGTGTTAGTAGGGTGTTAGTGTTAGTAGGGTGTTAGTAGGGTGTTAGTAGGGTGTTAGTAGGGTGTTAGTAGGGTGTTAGTGGGGTGTTAGTGGGGTGTTAGTAGGGTGTTAGTAGGGTGTTAGTAGGGTGTTAGTAGGGTGTTAGTAGGGTGTTAGTAGGGTGTTAGTAGGGTGTTAGTGGGGTGTTAGTAAGGTGTTAGTAGGGTGTTAGTAGGGTGTTAGTAGGGTGTTAGTAGGGTGTTAGTAGGGTGTTAGTGTTAGTAGGGTGTTAGTAGGGTGTTAGTAGGGTGTTAGTGGGGTGTTAGTAGGGTGTTAGTAGGGTGTTAGTAGGGTGTTAGTGGGGTGTTAGTAGGGTGTTAGTAGGGTGTTAGTAGGGTGTTAGTAGGGTGTTAGTAGGGTGTTAGTGTTAGTAGGGTGTTAGTAGGGTGTTAGTAGGGTGTTAGTAGGGTGTTAGTAGGGTGTTAGTGTTAGTAGGGTGTTAGTGTTAGTAGGGTGTTAGTGTTAGTAGGGTGTTAGTGTTAGGGTGTGTTAGTAGGGTGTTAGTAGGGTGTTAGTGTTAGTAGAGTGTTAGTAGGGTGTTAGTAGGGTGTTAGTAGGGTGTTAGTAGGGTGTTAGTGGGGTGTTAGTAGGGTGTTAGTAGGGTGTTAGTAGGGTGTTAGTGGGGTGTTAGTAGGGTGTTAGTGGGGTGTTAGTGGGGTGTTAGTAGGGTGTTAGTGGGGTGTTAGTAGGGTGTTAGTAGGGTGTTAGTGTTAGGGTGTTAGTAGGGTGTTAGTAGGGTGTCATCAGCTCATCATGTTTTGATGTGTCACAGCTTCTTGTAGTTTCTGTTCCCTTTCCTCTAAAATAACTGCTGTCTTTCTATATCTGGAGGAGAACAAGCGTCCAGCCTCCAACTCAGACTCGCTGTTTACTTATTGCATTGCAAGTCATTATATGCACTATTTTATTTACAAGATCATTCCATTACTTTACAAACTAAGGTTTTGCTGTGGTCTCAGTTCAGATGTGAAAATGAGGAATTATATTTTGTGAAATCACGCGTATTAATTGCTTAAAGGGGCAGTTCACGGACTCAAAGTTCCACCCGTACCCGGAGTGAGATCCATCCAGATCCTGTGTGATCGTGCGATTGGCCCAGTTCTGGAGAGATCTGCCGTCGAGACTGAGTCACTACACGCTGAATGGCGTAGTTTCATGTAGGAACTATTTTCGACCGAACTACACCCGCATTTGTTAATTCCATGGTGAATTATTACCACTGGAGAGAGACGGAGGTTCCTAGGCAGCCATATTGGACAACAGACGAGAAGCCTTTCAGCCACGAGTAAAGCGAAGCACATTCTGTATCAAAAATCACTCTACACTCTCTACTGTTCACTAGTTTTATCATCTTTTTTGATCCACTTTTTCTCCTTTTTCTGTTTTCTCCCATCCCAATTTTAGTCGTGCCAATTCCCCCCTCCCCTGTCTTGATCGTTGCTCGCATGTGCCCCCCACTGGTCGGTCGTAGGGAGGGTTGAAGAATCTATCGCCCTATGTCCCCTCCAATACATGCAGAGTCAGCCAGCCACTTCTTTTCACCTGCCAGCGCGGACTCTCATTGGCGAGGTGTAACGCGTGGGAGAGGTCACACACTGCCCTCGCCATCTCCCTCCCTCGCTGTGCAGGCGCCCTGACCGACCTGTAGGAGTCGCTGTTTACAACGACCAGACTACCACCCACCGGCTTCCCTCCCGCTGACTCTGCCAATCGAGTCAGTATGACGGCCGGCCCAAGCCGGAGGCAACGCTACCGGTGACGAGCACTTAGACCGCTACGCCACCCAGCCGCCTAGTTTTATCATATTTAAAAGTCTGGGGAAACATTTATAATTGTAGTGGTGCGCAATATATCGGCCGCCGATATAATATCGACCGATATGATAATTTCTTTACACATCGGTATCGTTCCGATGTCCAAATAGGGCAGATATAATTTTTTTTTTAATTATTTTTATATTTATTTCTATATATATATATATATATATATTCTTTTTTAACATGTTTTGGTCTTACATTTTTTTTTATATCCGTCAGTAGTAGATGATGGTAGATGATGACCGCAGACACAGCGTTCAGATGGTTTGACACGGTTACCATGGCAGCACTCAGGTTGACCCCAGATGGTATCTGGATGGTATCTGAGCTGCTCCCGTGCATCGCCTGAAATCACATCACAATATGAAATGGATCAATAAGTCTTGGAAACATAACCCACTACTGCTCTATTAGAAGACTGGAGAGAAGATTAATGAGGAGAGAAGATCCTCTCTCTCTCTCTCTCTCTCTCTCTCTCTCTCTCTCTCTCTCTCTCTCTCTCTCTCTCTCTCTCTCTCTTGCATC
>NW_028173808.1:0-1000 GCF_963971535.1 Notolepis coatsorum | reverse complement strand
GGGGGGGGGGGGGGGGGACAAATTAATGAATGTGGATGAGAGCCTTGACATTAAGTGATTGCAGATACGGCTGTGGGGGTGCTAGATACATGATCAAATAGACTTATATGCGCCTGAATCTCCTGAACACGGCGCGAGACATTCCTAATCGATCAGAACTAAATCGGCAGCGAAAAGACCGCTTTTAAGCATCGATTCCCCATGCACATGCGCAGATTGGCCACGGAGTGTGAAGCAACGCACATTCACCCTGGAATGGGTCATTAGAGGGGGTGTTGTGTTGTGAGAATGTGAGCGGCAATCGGAGCATCAACTACTAACAACAGAACAACAAGCAGCCATGCCTAAAAGTTGCTGTGTTGTTAATTGTTCGGCCAATAGAAAAGACTCATATAGCTAGCCATTTTTTAAATATCGTAACCTGCCGCTCACATTCTCACAACACAACACCCCCTCTAATGGAACATGCCAGGGTGATGTGCGTTGCGTCACACTCCGTGGCCAATCTGCGCATGTGCATGGGGAATCGATGCTTAATAAACGGTATTTTTCGCTGCCGATTTAGTTCTGATCGATTAGGAATGTCTCGCGCCGTGTTCAGGAGATTCAGGCGCATACAAGTCTATTCGATCATGTCTCTAGCACCCCCACAGCCGTATCTGCATCACTTAATGTCAAGGCTCTCATCCACATCCATTAATTTGCCCCCCCGCAATCTCCTCCCGATTTCAATGTAACGCGGAAGTGTAGTGGTCTATTGAGAGAGAGAGAGAGAGAGAGAGAGAGAGAGAGAGAGAGAGAGAGAGAGAGAGAGAGAGAGAGAGAGAGAGAGAGAGAGAGAGAGAGAGAGAGAAGAGAGAGAGAGAGAGAGAGATGTTTGCAGGCAAAACCTTGTATCTCCCTTTTTGTTATTTTAATTTTAATTAACAGTTTACATGGTTTTCTTGTTAAAAGTTGGCCCTTAGATATGAAGTGTTGGCCTGACATCAGCACTATGCTA
>NW_028173809.1:102500-107408 GCF_963971535.1 Notolepis coatsorum | reverse complement strand
AGTAGGTTGATAAACACTAGTAGGATGATAAACACTCGTAGGTTGATAAACACTAGTAGGTTCATAAACACTAGTAGTAGGTTGATAAACACTAGTAGGATGATAAACACTAGTAGGTTGATAAACACTAGTAGGTTGATAAAACACTAGTAGGTTGATAAACACTAGTAGGTTGATAAACACTAGTAGGATGATAAACACTAGTAGGTTGATAAACACTAGTAGGATGATAAACACTAGTAGGATGATAAACACTAGTAGGATGATAAACACTAGTAGGTTGATAAACACTAGTAGATGAACTGGGTTGATAAACACTAGTAGGTTGATAAACACTAGTAGTAGTTGATAAACACTAGTAGGTTGATAAACACTAGTAGGTTGATAAACACTAGTAGGTTGATAAACACTAGTAGGTTGATAAACACTAGTAGTAGGTTGATAAACACTAGTAGGTTGATAAACACTAGTAGGATGATAAACACTAGTAGGATGATAAACACTAGTAGGTTGATAAACACTAGTAGGTTGATAAACACTAGTAGGATGATAAACACTAGTAGGATGATAAACACTAGTAGGTTGATAAACACTAGTAGGTTGATAAACACTAGTAGGTTGATAAACACTAGTAGTAGGTTGATAAACACTAGTAGGTTGATAAACACTAGTAGGTTGATAAACACTAGCAGTAGGATGATAAACACTAGTAGGTTGATAAACACTAGTAGGTTGATAAACACTAGTAGGTTGATAAACACTAGCAGTAGGTTGATAAACACTAGCAGGTTGATAAACACTAGTAGGATGATAAACACTAGTAGGTTGATAAACACTAGTAGGTTGATAAACACTAGTAGGTTGATAAACACTAGTAGGATGATAAACACTAGTAGGTTGATAAACACTAGCAGTAGGTTGATAAACACTAGTAGGTTGATAAACACTAGTAGGTTGATAAACACTAGTAGGATGATAAACACTAGTAGGATGATAAACACTAGTAGGATGATAAACACTAGTAGGTTGATAAACACTAGTAGGATGATAAACACTAGTAGGATGATAAACACTAGTAGGATGATAAACACTAGTAGGATGATAAACACTAGTAGGTTGATAAACACTAGTAGGTTGATAAACACTAGTAGGATGATAAACACTAGTAGGATGATAAACACTAGTAGGATGATAAACACTAGTAGGATGATAAACACTAGTAGGATGATAAACACTAGTAGGATGATAAACACTAGTAGGATGATAAACACTAGTAGGATGATAAACACTAGTAGGATGATAAACACTAGTAGGTTGATAAACACTAGTAGGTTGATAAACACTAGTAGGTTGATAAACACTAGTAGGTTGATAAACACTAGTAGGATGATAAACACTAGTAGGTTGATAAACACTAGTAGGATGATAAACACTAGTAGGATGATAAACACTAGTAGGTTGATAAACACTAGTAGGTTGATAAACACTAGTAGGTTGATAAACACTAGTAGGTTGATAAACACTAGTAGTAGGTTGGTTGCACTAAGCTTTGTTCCTGTCCAGGAAAAGACCATTTCTTTTTTACCCACTTTTTCTCCTCCTATTTTTCTTGTATTTTCCTCCCATCCCAATTTAGTCATTATGCCAATTCCCCCCCTCCCCTTCCTGGTTGTTGCGCACATTTTCCCCCTACTTGCCGGTCTAGGGAGCCCTGAAGTCTATCACATGCTTCCTCCGATACATAGGAGACAGCCAGCAGCCTATTTTCACCTGGCAGCGAGGACTCTCATTGGGTGAGTGTAACGCGTGGGAGGGCACACTACCTCACCCAGATCCCTTCCTCGCTGTGCAAGCGCCCCGACCGACCTGTAGGAGTCGCTGTTTACAACGACCAGATTACCACCCCACCGGTTTCCCACCCGCTAACACTGCCAATTGTGTCAGTATGACGACCGGCCAAGCCGGAGGCACCGCTGACAGCCGGATTCGATACCAGTGTCTCTGCGGTGGTAGACATACGCTTAGTCCGCTGCGCTACCCGGCTGCCCTATAGGAAAAGACAATTGAAGTCATTTGTATTTGCTGTGACTGATTGGGCACTGCCTTGCAAAAGAGTCCAAAAAAAGAGTCCAAATGATATCTGTAAAATATGAACGAAGATGCAATTTCATAAGATTTAGGGGGAGATCACATGATCCCGCGGCACACCGGCCAGAGTTAACGCGGATTAACGGATGGCTTTGACATAGTGACCAGTAAGCTTGTATAATATGCGGAGGAACAGATGGTGCGATACGGATCAGTTTTACAGTGCTTTTTGAACCGCACTGCTGCAGGGCTGTATATCTGGGATGATAGAAATACAGCTTCATACCAACAATAGCTCTACTGTAGCCGGTGTAAATAGGCTACACTTTGCTGGAACTCGTTTTCAAAGCTTTAACATCACTGTGTATTCGGTCCGAATATATCCTCCTGAGTGAGGAGGCAGAAGGACTGAATCCATTGGAATATTATGAACTTCACGAGTTCCTTTTATATTTTCAACCCCCCCTTTCTCTCTCTCTCTCCCTCTCTGTGTGTGTGTGTGCGTGCATGTGTGTGTGTGTGTGTGTGTGTGTGTGTGTGTGTGTGTGTGTGTGTGTGTGTGTGTGTGTGTGTGTGTGTGTGTGTGTGTGTGTGTGTGTGTGTGTGTGTGTGCATGTGTGTGTGGACTGCTGGTGTGCGTGCTGGTTGCGGTGATCTCGATACCGCCGTGACACCCCGCGGGAACTCGTCTCCTCAGCACCAGAGCGAGGCAGCAGCTGAAGCCATGATGCGTGGGAGGGAGGGAGGGAGGGAGGGAGGGAGGGAGGGAGGGAGGGACTAACGGAACGCTCCTCTCGCTCACCCTCCTCCTCCGCCACGGCACCGAGGAGGAGGGATGTGTCCGACGTATTCGGGGGAGGAAAAGGGGCATTTAAAAAAAAAAACATTCTAGATTGTTTATCGGCGGTATCTATGAAGAGGATACGACTTAAAGGATGCCGAAGTGAAGCGTAGTAAGTATTCGTGTTTATTTCGCTTCCTGACATTGTGTATTTGGTGGGTTAATAACACGGCTCATTCAAAAGAGATGTGTGTTGCGTGTGTATCGGTCCACCCTCGTCATGTTAAAATGCATGTCTCCTATATATCTTAATAATAAGTGGAACTATGTTCAAGCGATCTGGTAAAGATGACAGGACGTGTGTGGGTGTTCCTCCATATCAACTAAATGTTTGTCAGATCGTGGCCAGATATTGATACGATAATTTACTCGAAAGTACAGGCTGGGGGCGAGTCTATTTAACCTGTTATTTAGCTTTAGTCTAAGCCCACCTATATATAGTCCACTGGTTGGTTACAGACGTTAAAAAGGAGGTATAGGCTATAGCTTAATCTATAGGTTTACGTGGATCGCTTCCCCCTATTTGGATATCGAGCAGTGGGCTAAAATCACAGTCACTTTATCAATAAGCGCCTTTCATGAGCCGTCCGCCGTTCGTTTGATCACAAACTGATCAACTTTGCCAATAATATCCAATAAGACTGTGTGTAGTAAAGTGTGTACAGTTTGCACTCTGTTCCAAATGGCCGGTATGTGCTCAAGTGTGCGCGTCAATGTCTTAAAACCGAGGCTATAATCTCACTAAAAAGAAGCCTCGTTTAATGAACGGTCCTCCTCTCTTATCATCCTCAGGGATGGTGTGTGGACTGGAAACGCCGCCGCGAGCGGGGGAAGAATTAGAGCGAAGCAGCGGGTGGCTGGGAAAGAACTAATGGCTTCTTCTCCTCCGGCGGGGCTGCGTTCCGTAGATAAGGAGGACGGACGACAACCCGATCCCCCCGGCGCCCTTGACTGCAGCGCTTCCCGTACGCCGCATGTCCGCAAGTCGAGCAGGTCTATGGTAGGAGGAGGAGGAGGAGGAGGAGGAGGAGGAGGAGGAGGAGGAGGAGTGGGAGGAGGAGGGGTGCTGTCCAGGCAGCACCAGCGCACCGAGGCCCCGGGCGGTGACGCCAGGCGGTGTAATTCAGCACCATGGACGGCGCCCGTCAGAGCCGCCGGCGGGGAGGTTAAACTCAGCCACCTCTCCCAGGAGGACAAAGTGAGAGGAGTTTGCCGCGACGGGGAATCGGAGACCTCTTTCTTCACCCACATCGACGAGAACGTCAACCTGCGACCGGCCAGTCCGCCGTCGTCGTCGGACAGAAGTTGCAAAGCGACCCGGAGACCCACCACCACCGCCACGTCGTGCCACGGTGACAACAACTGCCCCGCCGGCGAGGGGGTACCGTTACCGGAACTGTCCCTCGTCATGTCCGAGGAGGACCTCTCCTTCGGGGAGACTTCCTCCGGGGGGGCGTCGGCGTCCGTAGACTACGGGTTCATCAGCGCGGTCACGTTCCTCGCCACCGGGATCTCGTTGGTGATCATATCCTACGCGGTGCCCCGGGACGTGGCGGCGACGGTGGACCGCGAGAGCGTGTCGGCGAGGGAGATGGAGAGGCTGGAGACGGAGAGCGCCGGCGTCGGCGCCCACCTGGACCGGTGCGTGATCGCGGGCCTCTGTCTGCTCACGCTGGGCGGGGTGGTGCTCAGCAGCCTCCTGATGGTCTCCATGTGGAAGGGGGAGATGTACCGCAGGAGGGCCTTCGCCTGCTCCAAACGCTCCACCAGACTGTACGGCTCCATCAACCTGAGGCCCAGGTCCAGCCCCAACCACTCGTCGTCAGCGCACCTGGCCACGGAGGAGGACGTGGAGGAGACCTTCGCTTAGCGACAAACTGTTCCGCCGATGACGTTGTTCCCGTGTGTTTACTGAGATTTGAAATACCATCCTGCGACAATAAGTCAACGCACTCACAATCATGGACGACTGTAGCATC
>NW_028173809.1:82500-97500 GCF_963971535.1 Notolepis coatsorum | reverse complement strand
AACTATTTACATTCCACTCCCTATCATCACACTTCAAGGTTAGCCTGTAGCTCCTACTGGTTTCCATTTACAGTGCAATCCTTCTGGCCTTCCTCGCTGCAAAGTCATCAATCACATCAAATTTTCCAAATTTTAAATAATTTTTTTTTTCTTTTTTTTTCTTATTTTGACGCCCCCCTCTGGGTGGCGCCCTAGGTAACCGCCTATATCGCCTGTAGGAAGCCCCGCCCCTGGTAATACCTATGGATGGAGGAATGGATGCTGCATGCAGCAGTGAACTGATAACACTGTGTTACTTGAAACGTTTCATTAGCTTCCTGTGGTTCCCCAGAGGGCTGATAACAAGAGTGCGTGCATCCATGGGGAACAACCACCAGGCTTAAAAAAAAAAAAAAAGACAATACAATGTAAATGATTTCCAGGAAATCATGAATAAAACAAGGATCCCGTCGAGGCTTGTCTGTCTCTTCTAAGTACAGCAGAGATTATCTCCAGCATGATTAGCCTATACAATATGAGTAGTATGACAGATATGGCATTTTCTTCTTTTTCTTTTGCTAAATAAGATTTAGGTTGTCTGCTTGCTCATTTTCAAGAGGAAAGGAAATAGACAAAATACAGAATGCAAAAGAATACAGGCTCCCATCCGTTATCTCTGTGACGTCATTCAGGTCATGTCAAGACACTTTCCAAAGTGATATCATTGGGTATTTTCGGCTCACAGTGTGTTAGGAACTGGTGTCTGATGTTATGTCAGTTGTGATGTCAGATTTCTCTCTTTTTCTCTCCTACTTTCTCCTACTCGTCTCTCTCTCTCTTCCTCTCTCCTACTCGTCTCTCTCCTCTCTCCTCTCTCCTACCCTTCTCTCTCTTCCTCTCTCAGTGATTCCCGCAGAAATTAAATTAACTTTGGGGGAACGACTCAGGGGGGGGGGGGGGGGGGGGTTAAACATTTTGAAATTTCTTTTTTTTTCAAATCCTGCATTCTAGTGAATTTTCATAGTAACACTGCACTTCAGACAACCTACAACTGGTGATGGTGTCTAGGGCCTTTACTGTAACAGCTGAGAGCAGTCACTGCTGTTTTTTGTGGTCTTCTTTCATACACACATGTGTATTAACATCCTCACAAGCCAACAAAGAACATGATCTATATCAAATTTAAGGCAGAAAACTCCACACTGGTATCTGGTCGTCAATCACCGGATAACTTTATTTTAACTATATACAAACTGGTGAATGAAATGAGCAACACACTTAATGGTTGCACAGACAAAGTATAATTTATGGGTGGCTCCCTCCAAATTATAATGTATGGTTTTTTAAGATTTTTTTTTACTCACTGAGCATTCATTGCCACCAATGCAAATGCAAATGAGTGCTCACTGAGTAAAAACAAAAACAAAACAAAAACACACAAATTATACTTCGGGGGGAGCCATTATACTTTGGTGGCCCCCCAAAGTATTAACATGCAGCGGGAATCACTGTCTCTCCCTCTCATACTCTTCTTTCTCTCTCCTACCCTTCTCCCTCTTTTTTCTCTCCTACTCTTCTCTCTCTTCTTTCTCTCTCCTACTCTTCTCTCTCTTTCTCGCTCCCACTCTTCTATCTCTCTCTTTCTCTCTCACACTCTTCTCTCTCTTCTTTCTCTCTCCCACTCTTCTATCTCTTTTTCTCTCTCCTACCCTTCTCTCTCATTCTCGCTCCCACTCTTCTATCTCTCTCTTTCTCTCTCCTACTCTTCTCTCTCTCTTTTTTCTTTCTCCTACTATTCTCTCTCTTCTTTTTCTCTCCTACTCTTCTCTCTCTCTTTCTCTCTCCTACTCTTCTCTCTCTTCTTTCTCTCTCCTACTCTTCTCTTTCTTCTTTCTCACTCCCACTCTTCTATCTCTCTCTTTCTCTCTCACACTCTTCTCTCTCTCTTTCTCTCTCCTACTCTTCTCTCTCTCTTCTTTCTCTCTCCTACTCTTCTCCCTATCTTCTTTCTCTCTCCTACTCTTCTCTCTCTTCATTCTCTCTCCTACTATTCTCTCTCTTCTTTCTCTCTCCTACTCGTCTCTCTCTTATTTCTCTCTCTTACTCTTCTCCCTCTCTCTTTCTCTCTCCTACTCTTCTCTTTCTTTCTCACTCCCACTCTTCTATCTCTCTCTTTCTCTCTCCCACTCTTCTCTCTCTCTTTTCTTTCTCTCTCCCACTCTTCTATCTCTCTCTTCTTTCTCTCTCCTACTCTTCTCTCTCTTTCTCACTCCCACTCGTCTATCTCTCTCTTTCTCTCTCACACTCTTCTCTCTCTTCTTTCTCTCTCCTACTCTTCTCTCTCTTTCTCACTCCCACTCGTCTATCTCTCTCTTTCTCTCTCACACTCTTCTCTCTCTTCTTTCTCTCTCTTACTCTTCTCTCTCTTCTTTCTCTCTCCTACTCTTCTTTCTCTTCATTCTCTCCTACTATTCTCTCTCTTCTTTCTCTCTCCTACTCTTCTCTCTCTCTTCTTTCTCTCTCTTACTCTTCTCCCTCTCTCTTTCTCTCTCCTACTCTTCTCTCTCTTTCTCACTCCCACTCTTCTATCTCTCTCTTTTTCTCTCCTACTCTTCTCTCTCTCTTCTTTCTCTCTCCCACTCGTCTATCTCTCTCTTCTTTCTCTCTCTTACTCTTCTCTCTCTTTCTCACTCCCACTCTTCTATCTCTCTCTTTCTCTCTCCTACTCTTCTCTCTCTCTTCTTTCTCTCTCCAGTCCTACTCATCTCTCTCTTCTTTCTCTCTCCTACTCTTCTTTTTCTTTCTCACTCCCACTCTTCCATCTCTCTCTCTCTCTCTCACACTCTTCTCTCTCTCTTTCTCTCTCCTACTCTTCTCTCCATCTCTCTCTCTTTCTCTCTCCTATTCACCTCTAGACCTTTACCCCATATGGAAACTATGTATACAAATCTTACCAGATTCTTACCAAACACCTGTAATTAAAACACATGTCAGTAAATCCACATATGGAGGTAGAGAATGTGCCACAGGCCGAGTGGCAGGATAACCAGTAATCTAATATGGAACAAACTGACGAGATGAGAAGATTAATGACAGCAGAAACTATACATTTCATATCAATCCTTCTGAAGGCAGAACTACAGTATATGTTTTCTACAATCCTCTTCCATGTGGGAACATTTATTACGTGGCCAAACCAAAATGTTGCCAAGTCATGTGTACCATAAATATCAGGGCTGACCGAAAATCTGCCAAGCTTCAATCACCATGGTAACCAATGGGCCACTCCAGAATATATGCCCACATCGGCATAAGAAATCGCCCATAGAAATAATAATCCAAAATTAATTTAGAGAACCTTCAGAAAGTCTGCACCACAGCTCTCACGTGCGAGAAGAATGAAGCCTTGACTATTTGATGATAATTAAGTTAAGCTGTAGGAATATTTCGCCTAAAGGTACATGCCTAAGTATATGGACGTTTGCTTTACTTCTGCAAGGTCAATTTGCATGTTCTTGGTATCTAGGAACATCTAGGGACCTGGGGTTATTTATTTCCAGTGTCAGAAATATTGTGTCTGTTACTAGGCTGAGTAAATTGTAATGAAGAAAAGGAGAATATAAATTATGATTTATGATTTTTGCATCTTTGACGAGAAAATCAAATCGGGTATGAGAAAATGCTCACTGAGCTCATTCACCACCTTATTGAGATCATGTGTACAAAAAATCTAAGCAAATGAATAAAGGGAAGATGATTAAACAGAAGGATTTGTAGATACAGTAATTAATGATAATCGATTGCAATTATAAATTCATATTTGACCTTGAACTTGACCTTGACCTTATTATGGCCAAATCATACATCTATGGATAGGGGAAATGCTCCTCTTTCCAATGACAGGGTTGAATCTGGATTTAGTCATTTCCTTGCGTTTTTTTTTACGATAATTAGCATTTTCAGATAAATTTGTATTTCCGATAAATCGTATAAAACATCGGTAAAAATGAAAATATACACTTTGACTACTGTTTTTGATAAGGTTATGGTATTTACTCTTGGCTACAATTTTTAATTTTTTTTTAACATTAACCTCTTAACATCCAAGGGCCCACATGTGGACGATTCTTTGCCGACCTCTAGTGGCTCGGGTATATATAGGCGATATATAGGTAGAATTAAAGCCCTATTTGTTGCCTGTCGATTGCCCTTTCAGGTGACAAAATCCGTTCAGCCGTTCTCGAGTTACATGCCGATATGTGAGGCCTGCCCCAAAGTACGCAAAAGTACACATTACCAACCCCGACTCCCGGGGCTCTAGCTCCGTCAATCATTTGGCGATCTCGAAAATCCTTGCACAGGGTTGTAGCCAATGAGTGTGGCTTTCCAATGATACCCCATGATATGATAATTGGGGATCTAATACGATTTATGATAAAGAAAAGCAGGGTCCCCTATAGGGGGACCTTAAGGCTTAACAGGTTAAAGTCTACCATATAGTCAAGTCAAGAGTTTTATTTGTCACGGCATACAAGTATACAATGAAATGCGGGTATATATTATATGACAGTATAGTGAGTAATTGACCCTGATGATTGCTCATTCTCCAGCTCTCTCTCTCTCTGCAGTGTCTGAGGCTGATTCCAGCGTAGCATCATCTGAGACGGAGAGTTACTTTCCCGAGGAGTGAACACGACGCAGAGGGAACCCATTACCATCACAGACTTCAAACACACTCTGCACAGTGCCGCTTTCTCAGTCACGTCTCTCCTCTTCTTTCTCTCTCTCCTGCCCTCTCTCACCCATCTCTCTCTTCTTCCCTCTCATCCTTTACTCCCTCTTGCTCTCCTTCCCTCTATCAGCCTTCTCTCTATCTCTGTCCCTGTCTTTCTCTCTGTCCCTGTCTTTCTCTCTCTCTCTCTATATCCCTCTCTCTCTCTCTCTCTCTCTCTCTCTATCATTATCTCTCTCTATATATATCCCTCTCTATCATTCTCTCTCTCTCTCTCTATCATTCTCTCTCTCTCTCTCTCTATCTCTCTCTATCTCTCTCTCTCTATCATTATCTCTCTCTCTGTGTCTCTCTCTCTCTCTATCCCTCTCTCTATCGTTCTCTCTCTCTCCCCCTCTCTCCTATTTCTTATTTTCTCCCTTCTTTCTGTCCTATGCATCGTTGCCATGGTGCCTCAGAGCCAACAGCAGGCTCCTCCCCCTTCATACAACTACAATGTGTCTTGGGGATTTAATCAGGGATTTGCTGCATCAAACTCAAGTGTTTCTAGAGGTTTCATACGTAAGCTCTTTATCCATGAGCAGTCCATGAGCAGCTAAATCATCCTTATTGATATTTGGTTGGGTTCTCTGTGTGCCCCCCCCCCCCCCCCCAACACACACACACACACACACACATCAGGCTGCCATAAGCTCATTTCCCCCAAGGTATTACTACCATACTAACATCATGTCACTAAATATACAGTATTTTGTGTGTGTGTGTGTGTGTGTGTGTGTGTGTGTGTGTGTGTGTGTGTGTGTGTGTGTGTGTGTGTGTGTGTGTGTGTGTGTGTGTGTGTGTGTGTGTGTGTGTGTGTGTGTGTGTGTGTGTGTGTGTGCGTGTGTGTTTAAGCTATTGCAGATAGGACATTCTTTCACCATGCTGCTGATATATATAAAAAATAAATACCTACTATGCTAATATGTCTATACTACTATGCACTCAGAGTGAAGCATTCAAGTTCGACACTGTTTGACGAACAATCTTACTTACTTGTAGTTGTACCCTTCCTGCTGACTTGTTTTACAGAACTTGTAAGTCACTTTGGATAAAACCATCAGCTTAAATGACTAAATGTAAATATGGCTGAGGTGGGTTTGTTGCCTCTGTAACAGTAAGACACTCTGGAAAACCTTCCATTCGCTGTATTTAATGAAAGGAACAGAGCCTAGTCACTTACCAGACACTCTGGGCACCAATTGCATTGGTCATTTAGACGACTATAAGAAATAAATGCACAGCATCTGTGAGAAAAGCCTAATCTAATTATTATGTAGGCCTAATTACCAGTAGCTCCTATTCAAACCATGCAAAATTCTGGAAAGCAGTAAACTCTTAACAAAAACGAATCCCTCTCTACACATACAGTATTAACCCTTTCACTACCACACTACAAAGGGTTAACGCTTTCACTACCACACTGCAGAAGGTTAACCCTTTCACTAACACACTACAAAGGGTTAACCCGTTCACTACCACACTACAGACGGTTAACCACACTACAGAAGGTCAACCTTTCACTAACACACTACAAAGGGTTAACCCTTTCACTACCACACTACAGACGGTTAACCACACTACAGAAGGTCAACCTTTCACTAACACACTACAAAGGGTTAACCCTTTCACTACCACACTACAGACGGTTAACCACACTACAGAAGGTCAACCTTTCACTAACACACTACAAAGGGTTAACCCTTTCACTACCACACTACAGACGGTTAACCACACTACAGAAGGTCAACCTTTCACTACCACACTACATAAGGTTAACCCTGGCTTTCACTACCACACTACAAAGGGTTAACCCTTTCACTACTACACTACAGACGGTTAACCACACTACAGAAGGTCAACCTTTCACTACCACACTACAGAAGGTTAACCCTGGCTTTCACTACCACACTACAAAGGGTTAACCCTTTCACTACCACACTACAGAAGGTTAACCTTTCACTTACTTACTTACTTACTTACTTACTTACTTACTTACTTACTTACTTACTTACTTACTTACTTACTTACTTACTTACTTACTTACTTACTTACTTACTTACTTACTTACTTACTTACTTACTTACTTACTTACTTACTTACTTACTTACTTACTTATCCTCTTTGTCCCGGTTGGGGCATAAGGCCGCAATCATACACTGCCACTGAATCCTGTCTCGTGCTTTGGCCTGCGCTTCATCCCAGGAAAGACTCATCTCCTTCAGCTCCATCATCACTGTCCTTCGCCAGGTGTTCTTTGGTCTACCCCTCTTTCTCTTCCCAACTGGGGTCCATCTCAAGGCAACTTTGGGTAGCCTTTCATTGGGCATCCTTAATACATGGCCGAGCCATCTTAACCTCCGTCTCCTTATCTCAAGGGACATATGCAAGCTGCCTGTCTTCTTATAAAGTTCCTCATTCGAGATTCTATTTAACCTTTCACTACCACACGGTTATCCATCTGTAGTGTGGCAGTGAAAGGGTTAAATACGGTGACTTTTTGATTTCTGAGATTATTTATGGCGTACAATAAGCACTTTGCTGGGAAATAGTTTGAAAAGGAAAACACAGGTCGCCTTCTGGATGATGACTGTGCTGCACCATGAACCACATTTCTCACTGTACCTTCCAACCCTTCTTCCTAATGAGGGATTTTAACCTGCAATGAGTCTCCCTGGCCATTTTAGTTTTCGTTTTTGAGGACTGCATACTTTTTTTGCAAACCAAAACAACATACTTTATACTTATAGCACATGCATGAGCCTGGTCTATTTTGAAAGATGACATTCTGAAGTTTCTGATTCCAGAAAGGAAATACAATTTTAGTGCTAACGTAATAGGGTAACATAGGTCTGAACTTGAGTTACTCAAGTTTTTCTGTAGTAGTTAGTAGTCCAGAGGTAGTATTTCCCCAGACGGTGGTATGGCTTACAAATCCATACGGACCCATAGCCTGAAGCCTTATGTAGTACATGTCCACATTCCATAAATATCCATTGAATCATTGAAGAAATGAGTGATTAGGAGTGATTTTGGTAAACTGTGTACAAAAGAAAAACTGAGTTTTCTCATAGACTTCAATTCATTCGGCTGCTTTTCTCTTCCTGTTTTCGCGTGTTAGTTTTTCACCTAGTTGGGGTATCATTGGAAAGCCACACTCATTGGCTACAACCCTCCACAATGATTTTCGAGATCGGATCTAGATTGACGGAACTAGAGCCCCAAGAGTCTGGAGTGGTATTTTGCGCAATACCGTGTACTTTGCACAAGCCTCAAATACCGACATGTAACTCGAGAACCGCTGAGCGGATTTTGTCGGATTTTGTCGCTATCGACAGGCAACAAATAAGCCTTCAATTCGATCTATATATTGTATTACAAAATATGCACACCCGAGCCACTAGGGGTCGCCAAAGTGCCGGTGGGCAAATCGTCCTAAAAAGGGCCCACATGTGGTACAGCGCAAGGTAAGAGGGCACTGCAAGCTATTGATACAAGGGGTTCAACAGGAGAGGACAAACCAGAGCTGTCTGCTCCAATTATCACAGAGCGATTAACGCATTTATATTTCTTATATACGCATATATGATAGAGATTATTTAAATAATTACCATCCAATCTCCAAATGACCCTGCTTAGCTACAATCCTGGAATCTTTGGTAAACAACCAACTCAAGTAATTTCAGTTAATCACAGTACACTTTCAACTATTACATTAGTTACAGATAATATAGTATCTGCTCTAGATAATAAGAAACACTGTGTTTCCCTTTTGATACAGTTGATCAGCCTTTGCTCTTGCAAAGATCACGTAGTATTGGCTTGGATGGAAAGGTCTTGTGATTGGTCTCGGAATAATTAGTTTGAGAGGCTCCAGTGAGTGTCAGGAAGTCAGGAAGTGCCCAGTCTGAGTTCTCGCCGGTAACAAAGGGTGTATAAATATTTACCTATTTATATTAATGGTATTGTTTCTTCATTGAGTGGTTGTCAAGCCCAACGTCATGCTGACGACACTGTTGTATTGCAACTAACCATTGAGAACCTGCAACTTCAACACTCCTCAGGCAGCTCTTATTAATTAAACTGGTACACAATGCAAATAAAACAAATGCATGCTGTTTACTAGAGTCAGACATATTGACTGTAATAATCACTGAATATATATACAGTATATCCTGGCATCTAGCTTGATGAGAAATGTACATTTAAATACCATATAGACATCTTTTCAGCAAACTGCGACAGAAAATTGGCTTCTTTTACAGAACCAGAACCAGCGGACAAGAGAATTGTTGAAGCTGTTTTTCTTCCAATCCAGTGTTGGATTATGGATTTTTTATTTATATAAATGCTACTCCTTCCACTCTAGAAACGGTCTATTATTCTGCCCTCAGGTTATTGCTGGTGATAGATACCACTATGTCCTCTATAATATACAATACAAATACAAATCATGTTAAACCCAGATTCGGCTCAAACAAGGGACTAAACACGTTTCGCAATTATGACACAACAATGTGGAACGCCCTACCCAAAGCTGTAAAGGAATGTGAATCCCTACCCACTTTCAAAACCGCTCTTAAAGAGCACCTACGGGAGGCTGCAATTCTAAACTGGCCACCGTAAATGTCCAAACCCCCCCACCCCCACCCCCTCCTAATAGACAGTCTCCTCCCCACTGTATGTATATATTCTCTCCTCACCGTATGTATATTTCTCTCCCACCCACCCACCCCCTCCTAATGTACAGTCTCCTCCCCACCGTATGTATATTTCTCTCCCACCCACCCACCCCCTCCTAATGTACAGTCTCCTCCCCATCATATGTATATACTCTCTGTTAGGATCTATGGGTAACAGTACTGTATATTTGTGTAACGTTCTGGGTCCTATCCTCCTTAGGATAGTATCCTACTGTCTGTCTGGTTTACTTCCTGTTGTTTGGGTTACACTTTGTATGTCACTGCTGATTTGCTGTCTCGCACTAATTGTCTGTCACACCTGGGTGCTGTCACTGGCTGTCATACTAGTTGTCACTAATTGACACGTTGGAATGTTTGGTATGTGCCCTTATAATGTCTGCTCTGTTTCTTGTCATTTGCTAGAGCTTCACTTGATACTACGGGCTGGACCGCTTGGACAAGTGCTGACCCAACTCTCTCTATCTTTATTAATTACTCTTGTTCTCTTGAAATAAAGAGTTAAACCTGTTTTGAAGAGTAAACAATTCTCCGTCTCATTTCCTCGACAACTGGAACTCTCACTTACCTGTCATTCGTAACATATTTGCATATCGTATATGTCACAAATGTAACAGTACTATATACCTGTATGTCATGTATGTCCCTATGCCATAAATGTCATGATGTCATGTATGTTGTGTATGTCATAAATGTCACTATGAATTGAAAATGGGGGACCCTGATGTAAATAAGACAAACGTCTTTCTCTGGTCTGCGCCCCCTTAACAATTGTGTGTATTGAGCCGTACTGTATTGTACCCATTCTGCAATCTGTTAAATAAAGTTTTCATTCATTCATTCATTCATTCATTCATTCATTCATTCATTCATTCATTCATAATGAGGTGGGTTGGTCGTCTCTGACAGAGAGGCCAAATAAACATTGGTATCTGTTTATTTTTTAAGGCTGTTGTCGTAAAAAAGCTACCACCTTATATAGCAATGATGCTGGACTGGACCTTTGAACCCTGTCTAACTCACATGTATTGTGCTTAACCCTTTCACCGCTGCACTACCAAGCGGTTAACCCTTTCACTGCGACAATACACCGAAGGTTAACCGTTGCACTGCCGCACAACAGCCGGTTAACCCTTTCACTGCCACACGACAGAAGGTTAACCCTTTACTATCACACAACCGACGGCGACCCTGAGTAGCACGGTCTGAATTTAGAAAGGCAGCCTTTCTTTTTGGTGTCCACAAGGATCTTCAACGCACACTGAAAATCCATACTCTACTTAACCATAATCACAAACGTCCTTGCCTCTATTTGTAACTGTTTTAACTGATTTGATCTGTGTTGGTCTGTATTTTATTGTTTTTATTTAGTTGTATTGCTGCACAATGTAATCTCGGCATCATTGAAAATTAGGGCTCCCCTCAATGTATTTCCCAATAATTAAATAAAGGTCATCAATCAAGCAAGCAATCAATCAATCAATCAATCAATCAATCAATCAATCAATCAATCAATGGATTGGTCATGAGGGGCACACCCACACTAAAGACAAACTCTCCAGCGACATGACCTCATCCATGGCCCCACCTTACACCCCCCGCCCGACCCAGACAGGATATTTTTAGACAAAGTGCATATTGGATTTTTGTATTGTAAGTGTAGTGCTCTTAGCCTGGCTTTGTTCTGTGTCCGTCTCATTGTATTTTTATTTTTTTTTATCCACTTTTTCTCCTTATTATCTATTTTTCTCCCATCCCAATTTCGCCTCGCCAATTCTCCCTTCAATTCTCCCCTCCCCTGTCTGGAACGTTGCTAGACTATGCCTCCCACTGGTCGGTTGCAGTGAGGACAGAAGCCTTGCATCACGCGTCCCCTCCGGTACACGAGGAGGCAGCTGTCGCATCTTTTCACCGCAGCAGCTCAAACTCTCAGTGGCGAGGAGTAACGCGTGGGAGGCTCACGCTGCCCCCCCGATACTTCCTGATTCTGCTGTACAGGCGCACCAACCGACCTGTAGGAGTCGTCGTCCACAACGTCCAATCCCCACCCACCGGCTTTCCCACCCTCTAACACTGCCAATTGTGTTAGTATGACGGCCGGCCAAGCCGGTAGCAACGCAGAGAGCTGGGCTCGATACCAGCGCCTCCTGCGTTAGTGGCGAGCGCCTTGCCCACTGCGCCACTCAGCCGCCATCGTCTCATTGTATTAGAGGAGTAGAGGAGTTACCCTCCCCACTCCTCCAGAGCATAGCACCAGACATCCTCCCATTCCTAACAACCATCAACTCCTCCCTCAACTCGGGGGTGGTCCCCACCTCCCTAAAACAAGCCGGAGTCACCGCTCATAAAAGAACCAACTATGAACCCCACCGTCATAGGCAACTATCGTCCTGTCTCTCTTCTCTCCTTCCTTTCTAAAACACTTGAACGTGCTGTATCCAACCAACTCACTGATTATCTCTTACAGAATGACCCTAATCAGTCAGGATTCAGGACTGGTCACTCCACAGAGACGGCCCTCATTGCGGTCACAGAGGCACTTCACTTAGCAAAAGCGAAAGGCCTCTCCTCTGTCCTGATTCTCCTAGATCAGGGGTCGGCAACCTGCGGCTCCGGAGCCGCATGCGGCTCTTTAGCCAATCAGCTGCGGCTCCCTGGTAAAAGAAATATATTAAAAATATTTAGTCAACTAAAATATTTCATCAACTAAAATATACAGTATGTCACACCCCGCACCTCTCCCTGCCGTCTGCAAGTGGCTAATCTTGAGTTTCCGACCCCCCAGTAAGCTAACCATGGATAAATCCAAAAAAAGGAAAGTCTGAGGAAAATACAGGGTTTAATTCAGCGTGGACAGATTAATTTGCTTTCACGACTAACGATGCAGGCTTACCTGTATGCCTGATATGTGGTGAGAAATTTGCGAACAACAAAAAATTTACTTTTTATTTTATAGATTTTCCACAAATCAGGGAATGACTCAAATAGAGCTGCATAGTTCAGGGTTTTATTTCAAAGTAGGTCTACAGATGCCAGTGTTTTTTCAAAGTTGCCTACTTTTTATTTAATAAATGTTCCACAAATAAGGGAAGGACTCAAATATACCTGAATAGTTCAGAGTCTACAGACACCAGTGTTTTATTTAAAAATAGGTCTACACAGCCAGTCTTTTTTCTCCTCTTCATAAGAGTTTGAGGTTTTCCTTTGTTATAACAGGTAAAAACAGCAATAAAAAGTTACAAAAAAAATGTTGTTGCTTTATAATTCCATTAATGCAACAAACTGTGTGCTATAAGTATAAAGTATAATAATTCGCAAATTACTTTGGGTATGCAATTGTCAGGCATTTTATGCTAAATATGGGGTATGCTTGGGGATAACTATATATAAAATGGTATACACTGTGTGTTAACAGAATTCGGCTATAGGGCGACAATAATGTGGTCAAGAGGCATGGTTTCTATCTTGAGCCTGAACTGGCGTTTCTTTTTATTCACATGGAAAGAGCAGCAGTAACATACATGTTCTTCTCTCACTGAGAGACATTGGGGGAGAGAACGAAATGGGAGTATACCTTTGCTTTTATACTCGCCACAAGGTGGAGTACCTGGGTGGCTCCGCCTAGAGCGCCCTCTAGTGAGAACAGATATATATGCAACTAGACAGTCACTGGTGGAGACAATTATATGCAGGTAAACAGTTACTAGTGTAAACAGCCATATGTACAGTTAGACAGTTACTAACAATCCTACACAGAGCCTCTGATCTCAACACTGTGTTATCTTCATTTTAAGGGTAAATTGTTTTAAAAATGTTGTGGGAGGGGGGAAAATTGCTCTTTTGATAGTAAAGGTTGCTGACCCCTGTCCTAGATCTATCTGCAGCCTTCGACACAGTCAACCATCAGATCCTCCTTGCGTCCCTGGCAGGAATGGGAGTGGCTGGCTCTGCGCTGACATCATACCTCAATGATCGCTCCTACCAAGTGTCATGGAGAGGGACCGTGTCGGCCACCCGCCCCCCTGCGGACGGGTGTCCCCCAGGGCTCGGTCCTAGGACCGCTTCTCTTCTCCCTCTACACTAAATCACAGGGTAACATTATCACGTCTCATGGCTTCTCGTATCATTGTTATGCCGATGATACTCAACTCTTCCTCTCCTTCTTTCCCTCAGATATCCACGACGTCTCTGAGCGGATCTCGGCCTGTCTGTCCGACATCTCCGCCGGCGCCTGGATGAAGTCCAACCACCTCAAACTGAACCTAAGCTAAACAGAATTGCTCCACCTGCCGGCCAAATCCTCCCCCCTGACCGACCTTTCCATCACAGTCGAGAATGCAGCTGTGGCCGCGTCCCCGACCGTCAAGAACCTTGGTGTTGTCCTCGACGACCAGTTGAACTTCTCTGCTCACATCGCAGCGACAACCAGAACCTGCAGATTCCTCCTGAGCAACGTCAGAAGGATCCGCCCCTTCCTCGTCCAATCAACAGTCATCTCCCGCCTCGACTACTGCAACGCACTGCTAGCTGGCCTCCCGGCCACCAAGCCTCTTCAACTCATTCAGAACGCAGCGGCCCGCCTGATCTCAAACCTACCGAAGTCGGCCCATGTCACCCCACTTCTTAGGGACCTGCACTGGCTCCCCATTGCTGCACGAATCCGCTTCAAGGCCCTCGACCTAGCATACCGTGTGGCAAAGGGAACCACTCCCGCCTACCTCCGGTCAATGGGCTCTAACTACACACCCTCAAGACCCCTACGCTCTGCATCTTCTGGCCGCCTCAGACCCACTCCTATCCGAGCTCCAGGAGGGTCATCAAGGAGAACCTGCCTTTTCTCAGTCCTTGCCCCACAATGGTGGAATGAACTACCCACCCCAGTTAGGACAGCCGAAGCCGGTACAATCTTTCGCCGTCGACTAAAGACGCACTTCTTCAACCATTATCTGAAAATGTATCTGAAATTTTATTATTATAATTTTTTATCAAAAAGAAATGTCTTCTAACCCTAGCTAACCTTACTGTCACACGAGAAGATAAGATAAGATAAGATATTCCTTTATTGATCCCATTGGGGAAATTCAGGCATCATAGCAGCATGGGGGAGGGGGGGGGAGGTAAAGGTACAGTACAAACAAGCAGTGTAAACAATATAACAAATCAATGTAATTAACTAACTACAGTAACTGAAATATACAGTATTCACATAAGGTGCAGTATGCATAAGGTAGTATTATTGTCCCTTTTAGGTTCCTACGCTGGGTTCTGTCTCGTTGTTCACCTGCCAGGCCCTGGTTTCACTTTTACATGAAGTTAGTTTTCAAGCTGAACGTTTATCTTATGACCTTGTTTAAAACTAGGAGGCAGGGTGGCCTAGAGGTAGAGAGGCTGACCGGTAACCGAAACGTCGCTGGTTTGAGCCCTGACACAGACAAGAGTGTATTCCAGCTGTGTGCTGGTGACTGAAGAGTGGCTGGTATCACATCTACAGTACGGTGCCCACCATCTCTGCCTAAGTGCCCTTGAGCAAAAAAAATTACTAAATGTCAA